>NC_143555.1:6642500-6942500 GCF_054136105.1 Typopeltis vanoorti | reverse complement strand
ATGTTGCATGCCCCCACATCCCCTCTGCAACCAACACACAAGATCACAGCAAAACATTGTTCATCTTTTATATTTGTCACATCAGAAAAGATAACAAAATCTCCCTGCAAATATAATCTCTGCATCACTTTCAAACCACACATCCAGCTGGCACCCCCTTCCTTTTGCACATTCTGGAGTGTATAAAGTACCTTGTGCCTGCAAATTAGCCTACCTGGGATGCACTGGTAGATTTGACTCAATACAGAGGAGAGCAATTGGACTTATTAATGATCCATCTCGTTCCAACTCACTCCTCCCGCTTTCACATAGATGCTTGGTTTCTGCAATATGTGTATTCTACAAATATTTTCATTGGAAATGTTCATTTGAAATAGCATCAATAATTCTCCCACTTAGTACTAAACTCGTCGGGACACGTGCAGCTGCTGCCCAACATCCCTTCACATTGCACCTTGAAACCCATACAAACAAGTTTCTTTTCCTCCTTCTTCATCCCTGCAACTGCTGTACTGTGGAAGTCTTCTCCCGGTTGTTTTTCCCAAGGAATACAATATACAGGCATTTAAATCAAATGACTGTATCATTTGATTTAAACTGTGTTGGTTGATTTGATCAATCAACCTCTCATGTATGGGCTCAACATAAATTTAAAAAATCTGTTAACATCTGCCTTGAAGAACATTCTCATCTGATCATCTGTATGGCAAGTCAGGACTGGCAGAGCTTGCTCTCTTCCTTAACACTGGATTAAATGAACGAAGACAACTATGTTGTGTAGAAGTTGCTATATGTCTGAGAGAACTGTTTTTAGAATTAGCATCAGCTATAAAGCACCCCCAACCTCAGTTTTTTTTAGCATATGATGATACAACAGCTGTGAGGCCCTTTTTACAGGGAAGTATGGCACCATTTCAATTTCTCCCTAATTTTATCTGTGCTTGGGACTGGCATAGCTGACGAATCAGGCCTATGGTTGGGTCCTAAGTATTCCTGACTGTAATCCATGTGTGTTCACTTGGTCTGTTTGCCTGATCTGGGGGACAAAAAACCTGAGTTTCCAGGTGAAAAAACCCCTACCTCCATATGAGACTGAATAACTCAACCTCAGTAATATGGCTGCATTCATTTGGCAAAGATATGGGAGGCTGTCACTCTAAGACTGCATTTAGCCTGACTTTTCTGAATTAACTTCATTTTTATCTGGCTTCTAGAGGGTACCTTGCTACTACATTTGCAGTTTGTGCTCTGAAGATGCTGGTGGTAATTCGGTGAAATATTAGCAAGTTCAATAAATTAGTTCTTTTCCTCTGGTGTTTATTTCAAGAGGCAGGCAGTCTTATGAATAACTGACAATATCTTAACCTGTCTATGATATTGTCATAAAATTGGTCATAGTGTTGGGGAAGCTACTAGTTTTCTTGTTACAGGAAAACAAAGTATTATTTTCTGTGGGATGCACCATAAAGCTATTATTATAGCATGAACACCCACAAAAGATTATATATTATAGACTTGAAATTTATCAAAATAAGAATGGTCTTCTGTCACCATATCACCGTATTCATTTTAAGACTTTTGAGGCCTCTGTCACCTTTGTGCATCTGATCAGGGGAGAGATTTTTCCACTCAATTCCCACACTTAAATAATGAATCCATTCTTAATCTCAGTATTCCTCTTCTTTATTAACTTCAGTGTTATCCATGAAAATGTTATAGAAGAAATTCTCTCACAGATACTGTATGCTAAGATATATTCCTCTAGGTATCTTATAATCTCAGTGCTGTTTCCTTCCTACAGAATCCGATCTGTTTTTCAAGTCTGTCAAAATCAAGCGAGATAAATCTGTGGTTATACTGTAACCATTTGCTATTGGAGAGCAAATATATTTTGTTATCCAACTAATTACACTGTATACCCAAATATCTAGAAGTGATTCTAGACCCAACCTTTTCTTTTAACAGATATATCAACAATTGAATAATCGTATCTAAAAAGATTAAATGTTATGAGAAAAAAAAAAAATCTAGAAAAACATTTGGGAGCCGGAGGGGGGGGGAGAGGGACAAAGTAAGAACACTAAGAACCTTATCTTACCATTATCTCATCAAGAATTACCATACCACAGTTGGCTGGAATGGCATAACATTTAGCATCATTTTGAAAGAACTGGCTTTGAATCTTTTCTAGCATATGAAGAACCTTACTGAGGGTTGGAAACTTTTTTTTTTTCCTCTACAAAAACGGACAGACTTGCAGATGTCACAGCCTTAGTTCCAGCCAGTAGTTAATACTTAATCCCTTCTTGAATATGTGTCCTCCTAGTCCTTCAAAGAGTTTCCATATTTTAAAAAATTTATCATATCCAATATAGTCACGAATCACTTGTTGCCGTATGAATACCTAAGTCATTATGTTGCAGATTTTTTATGTGAATCTCCCCTACAAAAGGTTCTGAACCTGTTTGTACATTTCAGTACTGTGAATGTGCTAAAGATTAGATAATCTGGGAATCCTACACTAGAAACCAAACTTTTTTTTTGAAGCTGCTTCATTCCTTTACTATGCAAAGTGGCAGTTTGTCTACCACCTAAAGTCTTGCACAGACATCTATATCATAGTAGAATTTGAGCCTGTAGATTGGATAGCAAAGATGCTATCTACTTAGCCAACCTGGTCCTACAGTATTCATCTTACTGTGCTGATCATGTAGTACCTTCAGCTCTCACTACAGCAAAGGCTTTTGTAATAACATTCACTATAACAAACTACTGAAAAGTACCAACCAGGGTTCCAATAAGTGCAGTGCTATTCCAAAAGAAATTAACTATAACAAAATATTCCACTATAGCAAGTTTATCCTGAAATCCTTACAAGTTTGGTACAATAAAATTAACTATATGATGTCTGTATGCAGTAACAAAAATTTATATGAGAACAAAATTTCTCCTGGCTTTTGAGTTTTATAGAACCAAACTTCATTGTCTTTGAGATTGCCATTCTTGAGATACTTAAAGCATCTAAACCATTCTAATCCAATGAATGTTAGTTTTCACTGATTCCATTGTACTTAAAAATTTCTCATTGATACAAACGGATTGGTCAGAAACATAGCACGTGATTCATGAAATGATTAATAACCACTCTCTAGAATTGGTCATCTCAAACCCATGAAATATACCATTGGGATGAAGATTCATTCATCTTGCACAAAATATATCAAAGAACATGATTCTCTCTATCTCCCCTTCCTGACACATCCTAAGAAAAATCAGATTTTTTGCAAATTTGTGAATTGGCATGAATATCCCATCTTGGGGATCTGTGATAAAGATGAAAGCCAGTCTTATATTTCTTGCATCATCAGAATTCCCCTCCATGTGAGTCACCTGTTCATAGTGGAGGGAACCTCTCAGTGATGGTGGTGGCTCTTTTCCTCCTGTATTCTTCACTTTACTTCTCCTGAATCTTTTTTTTATTTTATTTTATTATTTTTTTTTTTTTTACTATCCTGTTTTCCAGACTGCAATCACTGGGATCTGTGTTTGATGTGTGGTGCAACTTGTGGACATCTAGAAAGGGGAATCCTGGTAGTCTTGTACAACTTTTGCCTCTGCTTCAACAAGATGGGCAGTCCTGGATGGCCCAGCCAGGATCAGTCAACTAGTGGGCTAGCCTGAAAGGGTCTGGTGTGTTTTAGTACGTCTCCTTCCCCATGGTCCAGGGACAGAGCCTAAGGTCATTTGGGGTAGCCCTGGCATTCCACTCCTGAGTACAATCATTGCTTTCCAGTCAGTGGTGGGTGGAGAGCTCTGGTGCCGAACTAAACTTCTGAAAATGAATACTTCCTCATCCTTTTGTTTATTAAGGACCCTCAACAAGCTCCAACTAAGTTCAGAAACTATATTATCATCAACAGAGAACCAAAGTAAGAAACAAAAAACATCAGAAGCTGCAATAAATACACCACCGTTCTTAATATTACACTCAACAGGTGAATGTGCAATTGGACAGCAGTTTCTTTACAAAAGTTGTAAAGAAACTGCTTTCAGGAGATATCCTTATTGAAGCAGTTACAGTAGCACAATCAGAAAAATTACTCCATGCAACATCTATCGGGAGAATACTGATTAGTCATCTCCCCCTCACACACACACACACACACACACACACAAAATTTTGAACTTTTCTAGAGGTGTAATATCCGACTGGGACCTCCTTGATGTTCTGAATTCAAGGACAAAGGCATGACAATTTTAAGAAGAATCCTGATATGTAGGGATGGGCATCTAGTTCCCACCAGCAACATCATCCTTACTTTTAACAAACCAAAACCACCACCATCTGTCAAAGCAGTATATCTCAACTGTCCAGCATGGCTCTATATCCCAAATCCCTTATGGTGATTTAAATGTCAGAAATATGGTCATTCTCAAACTGCCTTTGTGACTGTGCCCAGTGTAGTAGTGAAGAACATGAAAATAAAGACTAAGAGCAGAACACCAAAATGCTCGAACCGTGAGGGAGACCACCTGGCATACTAGAGAACAATGGTTCCCAACCTTTTCCTCTTGTGTACCCCTTTTAAACCCATTTCTATAAATTGTACCCCTTTTTTTTTAAAATAGCAGTTATTCAAACTTAACATTTATTTTCCATAACTAACATTTGCATTTTGTTTACTTTACTTGTTTTTCCGCCATTACTGATTATTTTTTGTGTAACCCTGAACGGCTTAGCATGTACCCCCATGGGTACACGTTTGCACATTTAGTGTAGTAATTTTCCTTCCTGACTCATTACCTCATTTCCACTTTTACATTAAGATAGACACTGAACAAAAGTGTCAGTATTTAAAAACAGCTGTTTTAAAAACAAGGGGTACAATTTATAGAAATGGGTTTAAAAGGGGTACACAAGTGGGAAAAGGTTGGGAACCACTGCTCTAGAGCATAAAGGTGAAAGGACCAAAAGGAGAATGTTGTTATATGCCATCCAGTCGTTTTTGACTCTTGGTCATCCTATGAACAAAGGCTCTCCATCCTGCTCATCTTCTTGTTCTTTCTTTTAGTAATTGCATACTCAAGTTAGTAAGTTCTTTTATGTTGTCCATCCAACTCTTTTGTGGTCTTCCTCTTCTTGGAGGTACAAAGGAGATACAAAAGTTAAAAACAGAGCAATGCATCACATACTAGGAGGTGAAGAGACAATATACCTCAACAGTAGCAACAATAACTGCTAAATCCTCTTATACTGGGAATGCGGCTATTAAGAAGTTGTCATTCGGGACATTGAAAGGAATGTCAGTCCTGCCTTCTCAAAACTCCAGCATCTCCTTTAAGCAAATGAAAGAGAGAAAAGTCATTTTGGACTCACTTCTGAAAATATGCAGAAAAGGATCTCACTATATGAAAATCCTCCTATTTAAAAAAAAAAAAAATTAATGTGCACCACAGAGGATCAAAAATATATCTCCACATCCTTTATTAGATGGTCCATCAACAGATAGCATGGATGCTTCGGCTCCACCTCAAGAAGAAACAATTAATATGCCTTGTGCCCTGGAGGGAGTGGAATTTGATGATGTGTTGGATGTTTTCTAACACATCATCAAAAAAGAAGAAATGATAGATATTAGATGTCCACAGTTCCCAAAAAAAAAGAAAAAAATTGAAGGCTAATGAAAACAAAATCACTTATCATAGGAAGCAGATGATACCACCAAAAATTAAATAATGGAAACACTCCTACAGTGGAAATGTCGTGAATTCTGACAGAACCCAGGTGACAAGGTTGACTTGCAGAATATAAACTAATATGCTTCTGCTTGCAGGAAACATACTTGAAGCCAAGCGATGATCTGACTCTCCATAATGTTACCATCATTCGTAAGGACAATAGAACAGATGGACCTGCCCACTAACACAATTTGCCTTCCAAAAATATCATTATACTACTGATTATCTTGTCCAGCTGGAGATATCTATTAGAGATGCTTTTCTAAAATACAAACATCTAATATCAATTTTCTTCAATATGGAAAAAGCACATGTCATCGCTTGGAGATTTGGAATACCGAAAGACCTACATAATTTCAATCTTAGAAGAAACCTCCATCTTTTTATCAAAAACTTCTTATCAAACTGAATCGTTCAAGTCTGAGTGTGAACTACCCTCTCCTGTGTGTATAACCAAGAAGAGGGAGGCCCACTAGTTTGTTTTAGGTGTCATGCTTTTTGCAATCAAGGTCAACTCGATAACAAAACAACTTCCTCCAACAGTAGTAATGTCCTATATGTGGATGACTTTACCATCTTCTGTCATTCATGTAATATGATGGTCATAGATAGACATCTGCAGCAAACCATTGACTATCTCTCAAAATGGGTGCTTGCAAATGGTCTCAGATTTTCACAACAGGAAACAGTTTGTGCACACTTTTGCCACAGATGTGGTCATTCTGACCCAGAACTCTGACTATGACAATCACTAGTCCCAGTTACACCACAAGCGAAGTTCTTGGGACTAATATTTGACAGTAAACTCAGTTTCCTTCCTCACATATGTCAGTTATGAGGCAAATGCTGTAAAACAATGAACATTCTACACACCCTATCTCCACCTGCTGGATTGCTGATGGCAGAAGTATAGACATCATGTTTTGCTCTGTACAGAAGAAGCATGGAACATTGATAAAATCAAAATGTGATGTCTATGCTTCTGCCAGGGAGAGTATACTGCAACGGTTAAGCCCCGTTCACTATCAAGTAGTCAGAATTGCAACTGGAACATTTTGCACTTCAGCTGTTCCTAGTCTGCACATTGAGGCAAGCAAACCACCATTGTTAATTTGATGCCAACAGCTGTCTCTGTTATACATAACTCAATAAAATTCCTGCCAGAGCACCCCCATATCCAACCATCTTTCAGTCGCAGTTCAAAAATCTCTACAACACTCGACAGATTGCCTTTGGTTTGCAGATAAAAGCTCTCCCACAAGCTCTAAAAATAGCAGTAGACAACATAACTCAGATGCCACCAAATCCACTTCTACCATGGTAATCATACATGCCAGCATTTAGCTTTTCTTTCAACAGGCTACTGAAATTTTCCACCTCTGCTGTCATCTACCAGCAGCTCTTCGATACTCATAGAACTGAACTAACAATCAGACGACCTAGTGGGATTGATCTTCAGCCATCTTTTCCCGACATTCTGTCTGTACAAATCCCACTAGATTGTAACAACTTTACATCAGAGCTACATCAGATTCCATTGCTGCCAAAGGTTCATAATATATTCAGACACAAAATTCTCTTCTGGCAATAGAGCTACAGCAACATCTGATGCTCTCTCAAATTCAACACCTCCTCTTTCAGTTATGGGAGCTACACCTTGATATATGCTTCTGTTAGATTCCAAGCCATGTTGGGATTAAGGAAAACAAGGCTGTAGCAAGGTGAGCTCGTTTCTGAAACATCCACCATCTGCCTGTTCCATACATAGATTACTAGACGAAAACTCCTATTCTAGTGGGAGCTATCTTGGAACAGACCAACTAATAATAAGCTCTACCAAATTGAGCACAGGGTTCGAACAGAAGAAGTTCTTGCTCATCTCCTCATATGTCATAATCATCTTACTCCTTCCTACTGAGAGGTGATGACGTGCCCATTTGTGAGTTTTTTTGACTCTGGACTATTAATCACTCATTTTAATTCGCCAATGAGTGCAATTATTATACAGAGGATTACAGAGTATTAATCTTTACCACCTTATGTAAATTATATACTTATTAGTCTACGTGATTGTAAACATGTTTTTGCAAATCTCGTTTTATGTATGTTTTCTGAATTTTATATTTTTTGTACTTTTTGCATTTGTTTTATACACATCTATTACATTTATTTTTCTACTACTGACTTTATGATGTCTTATTTATTAAATAGTATACTTTTAAGAAATGTTTCATTTATGAATATTCTTATTATTTCGACTTTTCTATTTAGTTTTTAGACCTATATAAGCCACTTATTTCACATTTTGGTGCAGCATGAATAGCTGGCTTCTACCAATTTATTCCCAAAACAATCATTCACAATCATGTTGTGTATGAGACAGAGAGAGAGAGAGAGAGAGATAGGTGCAAATATTTGAATATGGATAGTTCTTCTTATACGAGTTTTCAGATATACACAGTTTCATTTTGGTACATAAGTGCTATCGCTGTTTCCTATCCAAGGTTGAGAAAACTTCCCTGTATGTGTTTTCGTACCTCCATCTACTGTACTCATTTGCTCAGTGTCCATTTTGTGTCCCTGTTGCTTTATTGGTCGATCAATGCATTATCGTCTTTATCATCTGTCCACTGAGCAGTTGAATATCTTCTGGCTATGGAAAAACACATTGTAAGGAATCTGAGTGAAGTGCTGTGAAGGTTGAACCTGAGAAAAACTCGCTCAATGAAGGTCATGCTCAAGCTTTTAAGCTGATAGACAGTATCATGGTTCTCTTCAAAGAATATGACTCTGATCTCGTGAGGAATTCTAATGTGAAAAGGAAGATTTAAAACATCTTTAAATGCTAAAGGATGTCTACAGTCAGAAGTTGAAAACTGCAAGTTAGGTTTTCATTAAGCTATCTTAAAAAAGCAGCCTCCTATGAGCCTTTAACATGCTAGCTAAAGATATGATTAAGATGTGGTTACAATGTATTAATCTTGAAAGTAAAGAAATACTTGAATTGTTATTTGTTTAAAGATACTGAATATTTTATTTACTACTCTTATGCTTTAATATGTATGAAAAATAGTTCAATTAAGTATTATTTGTATGGCTATTTAGCCTATTTTTGTTTAGGAGTACCCTTTTTTTATAATGTCATTGGCTTTTTATTCAATTTTTTACTGATGGCATTACTGATGTTTTAAAGACAGATATATGAAGAATATATAGTCCGAATAATAATTCGGACATACCTTTGTAGAATGTTGCTGGTTGTCTTATTCATCGGCATCTGGCATAATGGCGATATACATTTATCTACTATTAAAGTATGACTGAAAGGAGAGGGGGGGGGCTTGTAAAAGTGGTAATAGAGAGATGTGGGAGAATTTTTGGTGAGGCAGGAGGTATGTGAATTTTAAACCCAGGTTTTTTTAAGGGTGGGCAGAGAATTCTTTTGGAGAGAGTTGAAAGAAATATTTTTGGGGAAGGAGAAGGATATGATGGGGTGAGATCAAGGATGGAGTAATGGGGTTTGAGGCGTTTCGACAGTGCGTCATCTTCAGAGCTCGTGGGTGAAGTGGATACCTCCTGCTTCATTTTGTTATGTCCCTATCTTACGAACTTTGTTTGTTTGTCTTACAAACTGCCTTCGTCTATATTCTTCTAACTTCTATTTTCAAAACACCACCAAAATTTCTACTAATATCTGAGCTATTGTTCCCCGTAGTATCCCTAGTATTTTAACTGCGCCCTTTGGGATATTTAGTTTAAGATATCTTATATATAAACAGAGAAAGGAACTCAAATAACTGAAAGTGTAACTATTGCAGTCGTGACACTATTTCTTATTACTCAACATTAATTCCTTAAACTTCCCATTTCTTAACATTAATTCCCCGCGTGGTTAGGTTCGAATGTTTCTAAGCGGTGCATTGGATTAGCAATATCAGACAACTTCTTTTATCGTTAAACAAAAGGTTTATTATTTCTCTAAACATGGTACATATCAAAATACACAACTAAATTACTTACACACTAAAATTAGCTTAATACAAGTAGTTGGGCTATGATTCGACAAAGGTTACTATGATCATGCCACCACAAAATTTTTTATACAAAACATGAATGCACTTAACATAAAAGTTTTAGATCATCACACATTAATAGATTATTCAGCTCCAGGTACACTAACAAATACATTTACTACTCTAGCACATATTTATGACAATTCCGATTCTCTACACATCACACTAGGCATTCAAATTTCTCAGGCTACTTGGTTACTCAATTTACACTAATCGAACTCAATATTCATTAACACACAACTATGTCATTAATTTTCCTTTTACAATATAGTAGACACTCAAGATTCTTAGGATAATTAATTACTCACAAATTATCAACTCTAGCTAGCTAGCTAGCTTTTAACACTCTCTATCAAACTCTAAAGTCCTATTATAATTTCTCCCTAATCACTTTAACAGTTCCGTAATATGACAGTGGTATCTATCACATACATCTTCTAGTTAACATAAGACAAAATTCACAATACCTTTCTTTAGCTTCACTTACGGGCCTTCACCTTCTACTGAACGAACTTGCTTGCATAACTTCTTGCAATTCAGGGCTATATGAATCTGCGCCGTCAGCTGTACTATCCGAAACGAGGACATCGATATTTTCACAGCTTCCTATGACTCTCTGGTATATTTCGCTTTCTACATAGGAATACGGGAATAGCTTTCCCGTTCACCTTCGATTCCTTGTTGTGGCATGAGGATATATGCCATATCTCTCCACTCAGGAACACCGTGAAATCCACTAGAAAACCAAACTAAAACCTCCGCAACTATCCAAACGTTTCTTCTCTTCTCGCAAAAAGGCAAAAAGGCCTCAAGCCTCCTTGACCACCTAAACGTCTCCCCCAAGACCCAAAAAAGAGCCTACTCCTCGAAAATCCAAAGTCAAAAAAAAAAGAGCCACGAACACCTCCTACTTGTTTTCCGTCTGTCTACCAATTGGGTGGCATTTTGGCCGCCATACGTCATTTTGATCGGCAACTCGTAACGAAGTTCCCATCCGGGCATAGGCCCTAAGCGATATTCCGTTATTTCTCTTGTTAGCCTCTATCTTAACCCCCTTTCAAACCTTTTCTCAGAATTCTACTTAAAGCTTAATCCGTAGCCTCTTACATAGCGTATTTCATGACTCATCCTTTTATACTTATGCACTTAACTCTTTCATTCTTAATCGCATTACTATATTAATTCTTAGTTAGCTACTTATTTAATACAAATTCTTTGTTTAGTCATAATACAACTAAACAATAGACCTCTACATTTTACTCAATTTATACTGGATGCAAGAACATTACATTAACTAAATTATCCTTTTTATGCAGGGGTTTTTATTTATGTTATTTATTTTTCATGTTACACCATGATAACTGAGAATACTATATTCTCAAGATATCAGGTGTAACAATTTAAGTGAATCTTGAAAGATCAGAAACCTCTTGTTTTACGTGTTTTTGATATATGTGGTGATTCTCAAGAACACAACCCGACATATAATGAGAATTACCTGTACTTGTAATTACCTGGTGATTTTCTAGTAATCCATCCTTATATTTTTAAATGTTATTAGCCTTTAAGAAACCATTGGCTATTAATGAATTATTTTATTTCTTTTAGGCGATATAACCACATTTGTGAACAAAGTAGAAATGCATAGCATTTTTCACTTGAAATAAAACAGCCTGCTTTTTTAAAGGTGAAAATATTTCTCTTTAATTTTTATATGTATATTTTAATTATTTCATCATTTGAAAATAGTATTTTTATAGCTAATGGAAACTATTTTTCATTAATCTATTTCAGATCTGCTTTAGAATTTCTCCCATGTATTTTAAGGTGAATAGGAAATATTCACATATTCATATTTTAATTTGCTGCTCTTCAGATCTTGGTTATTATTGAAGAAAGGCAGTGCTAAATAGAACAAACTTTAATTAATCATATACAAAAAACATATTGACTTCATCCTTAGTGCAGATTCACTGATATATTTTATTTTTCAGAAAAAGTAATTTTCAAGAGAATGATGCTCTTTTTAAATTGTTTGTCTTCTCTAATTATCTGTTCCTGGTCACAGATTCTATTGTAATCATGTCTGAAAAAAAAAAGTTCTCGATATTACTGATTCTGTTATTGGTTACATATGGAAGACTCTTTCTGTCTTAAGCGTTCTGTTTTCACAAGTTCAAAACTCGAAATCTATACTTGTGGGTTAGTTTCATAGTTACCATTAGTATCCATAGGTAAAAGCATGAAATGAAAGTTGTTTATTTGGAATTTTAAAAAATAAAATCTGAAAAACTTACTGATACCATCTGTATTTATCTGTGATCATAAATTTAATGATATCTAAATTATCTGGACTTAAATAACCGAGGTTCCGGTTATTTAAACATTATCAGCTGTCTCCTGGAACACTTAACCATTCATGTAGTTAATTGGATAGAAAATGATGTCCCAACACACAACTTGAATATTTGAAAGATCACAGTATATTTATGTTCAAAGATTATAAATTTTGAGTTTTACTTTCAGGAATGTTTCTCTTGTTGTCCCTACTTATTAAATCATTTAATTTAACCTTTTAATTGCATACAAGCATAATGTCAGAAATTAAAAGACATTTTTCTTTTGCACCAGCTATGAAACAAAAATGTTTTTTAATCTCTTATTTCACAGTAGTCAGTACAAAATGCATCCTGGCATGAACATGTAAATATAAAATGCATTTTGAGGCACAAAAATGAACATGCAATCAGGATGATACTAAGCTGACTTTAGCTTTCAGATTATTACAGAGCATTGAAATTATACAAATACAAAGAAAATCATTGTTTTGCTGAAAATACATATAAAATAAACTCTGAAGGCTCAGAGAACCTAAGTGTAAAATAAATTAGGTTCTCTGAGCCTTCAGAGTTTATTTTACATGTATTTTCTGCTGCTTTAACTTGATGCTGTCAGACAGCAAAGCATGGCTATGTTTTTCATTTAATCCTGTTAAAGATGCTATTAGTTAATACCATGAACTTTCTTATGATTCTTCCTCATGCTTATGTACTTTGCAAGCTTGATCAAGTGGGAATAAAAGAAGAAAATTCAGTTAGAGTTGTGAAAATTGAAGTTTCTAAAGAAGATGATCCTAAATTATTTGGACTGAAGAAAATCAAGCTTCAGAGATAATCAGAAGCCAGATCATTTATCAGAATTTGAAGAGTAAAAAATGAGTGTACCTAAAATGCAGAGCAAGCAGCTTTGAACCAGAGCAGATCAACAAGAGGGCATCTAAGTTTGGAATTCTATGACTGATAGTATTTGACAAAAGCATAGATATCTCCCTGCGATGGAAAAAATCATAGGGAATCATGTAGATAAGCTTAGATGTTCTTAGTTATTCGTCTGGATTGTTGCAGTTTAATTTGCAACACTAAATTGTGTTGTCTGTTATAATTTTTAAAACTGTTCCCAATAATAACTGATTGTTAGTGTTTGTATAGTGTGACCAACTATTTGTACTTTTCTTATGCTAGATTTAAAACCAGTGGAATATTGCCAGATAAACAAGGCACAACAAGTCTATGGTATTCTGAATTAAACTTAAATATTACAGGTGAACATGCAAAGTGTAGTTTGGAGGTGGAGAATATGTTGAGGTTCTGTGAGAAATAACAGGTATAGGTTTAGATGACTGTATTAAGTAATGCATATAATTTGTGTGAATGCTATGAAAGTTGGCAAAATGGATGTGAAAGTTTATTGTATGCATTTTTATTGTTTTTTCTGGTATTGTTTTAAATGGAAGATTTTAAAGAGTGGTAAGAATGGAAAATGGATGTGTAAAGAATAGGAATGTCTTGTGTGGAGCTTACTCACATATGCTGCACAGAGTACCTAAATTCCTGTCCATGTTTACCTTCCACATACTGCTATACCCAGATTTCCTCTGAAAAAATAAAGTAGCAGCAGGGCATTACCATGAGGTCCAGCCTGCAGAACTGTTTCACTGCACTGCTGTACTCTCAAAGAGAAAGTTCTTGATCCCTGCACTGTTCGACATGAAGCATCAGACAGCATCCCATGCATATATGAAATAGAAGGAGGGGAAATTGAAGCTTGCTTTGGATAGCAAAGCAACGTGATGTTTCAGTGAGTGAGCATGGGATTTATTTGCCATTTCCTTCAACTAAAAAAGGTATTTTGTTGTATAATGAAACCTGTGGAGCATTCATGACTAAACATACACACATAACCACAGTAGTAAGTAGAAAAGGTATGCTCTTATGCTTGATGCAATGTAAAGGTTCACCCAGGCTCTATTTGTGGAAACAGCCTGTGCTGTTGAATGGTGGAGATAGCTTGGTTGGGAGAGGTTCAGTGGTGCATATCACCAGTCTATGAATAACCCAAATGGAAGCAAAGAGAGTGAATGTCTAAAGCACTGAGGGATAATTTAACCTGTATGTGAATGGTATCAAATGTTAGATTTGATATGAAAGCATCTCTTGCATACGATGATAATTTGGCACTTAGTTTTGTGCCAGAAATGACAGATTTTCTTATTCTGACTTCGTTCTTTTTAATTGCTCTTATAGTAGATTTGCCTAAATTAAAATGTTTACCAATCGCTGTAGATCCCTCTCCTTTTGCTAAGTGATCTAAAATTGCAATTTTCATTTCCAAAGAAATTGCTTTTCTTTGGTGCTTTTTTTTTTCTCCATTGGGCCAAATTAAATCTTTAAAATAACAATTAGCAAAATTTAGACTTTTGATAATAAAAAAAAAAACACTTGCATGCAAAATTAAACGTCACAAATACATTCTGGCATAACGTTATCACATTACGCCAGAACGTGCTGCAACACACTGTTTATTATGTACAATGGCAATGAACGAATTAGTCAACAACACGCAAAATCATGTGCTTTATAGGTAAAATTTTCCAACTGTTATACAAGCAAAATAGTTACCACTTTAAAAACTACAATGATCATAAAAGAGAAGTTAAATTTCCGCTGTGTAATAATAAACAGCTCGTCCCACAATACGGATTGATTACCCCAGGGTTTCCCAAACTTCCTCAGAAGATGAATAAGTGTTCTGCGAGAAGTTCTCCTGGAATTTGTCATTTTAGTTTTCTAAGCATTTTTCATGAATAAACATGTTATAGTGGAAATATTCTGAGGAGAATAACATTCGTGAATATGTCAAAAAGCTCAGACCCAGAATGTCTAAATAACATCTGTGTGGCAAATGTTAGTGACCAAGCCGTGTATTTTTAAACATGGAAGTATTCATGAATTATCGTTTTCACACATTGAAACCTTTCAACATTCGGGAAAGGGAATACCGTTGTTTATGACCAGTCATAAAAATTGCCTGCAAGCCAATTACAACAATGTGCGGCGTATCCTCTGTTCTCAAAACTGAACGAAATAGCATCTGTGTTGCAAATGTTAGTGACCAATCAGCAAGGAAGTATAAAGAAATTTTTCCACACTGACATTGAAGATGAAGGTAGTCTCAGATCTAGTAATACTGAATACTTTCTTTACAAGTTCATATTGTAGGATGAAAGTGCTGTTTCGAAACCGTAGTGCCGTGATTTTTCAAAAGTAATAGGCCTACAGATTTAAATTTTAATATAAATAAGAGACAAGGGACTTTGTTTAATTTTGGTGTTAAGAAATCTCTTATTGAAGGTATTTGTGATGCAACAAATAGTGATTCATCCATCTCCAGCCTACAAAGCAATCTCCAGGATGTACAAAAGGAGGGGAAAACTACCAGCACACAGGAGAAAAAGTCTGCATTCACTCGTAAGTACTTATATTATAAATTTTTGGATAATCAGAATTGGATATGTCAATGAAAATCAGCACAAATTAATTTAACGATGTTTATGTTTAATTGGTGTTTTATTAATTAATAATAAATCAGCTAAATTAACAATTAATTAATACATAAAATAACCAAGGTTTTCCGTGAAAATTTCAGGATTTGTGAAGTGTTCCGTTGTAGGAAAAGTTTGGGAAACTCTATTATCGGAATGCATTCTCCTTCTGTTGACATGCGCAGAAGTGTCGAAAGGTCTCTTATCTGTGGGTGTACTATACTGCATAACTTCAAATCTGCATAAAAAGAGACCTGAGTGTATATCTAATGGGATGTTGTTATAGACCAGGGAATGTAGCGAGCACTGACTGTGAAATGTTTATACAAATTAGTTGGGCAAGTCAAAGGAAGATGATCCTAATGGGAGATTTTAATTATAGGAATGTGGATTGGAAAGAAGAGAGCATACAAGGAGAATGTATTCATTGAGTATCTGTGGGATAACCAGCTAAAGCAACACAAGGTTTATTGGTGTTAGATTTGGTAATATCCTCACAGAATGTGTTTATGAATGAGTATTGACACTGCCACCTATTGGTGAAAGTGATCATGAGGTATTAGTTTGGAAGGTAGTCAAACAGGAAAAAAAATTATCAAGAAGGCTTGTGGAACTATAAGGTGGGTGATGATGATGAGAAGCTCTGTAGTCAACTAGCATTAATATATAAATTAAAGATGCCAAGAAATTATTTTCTTGGTTTAGTATTTTAGTAATAAGGTGTGACACCTTTTGGCTACTTGTATATGGAAATATGACTTCTGCCATATGAAACGTCAACAAAGGTCGTAACCAGTCTGGGTAGTGATCCTGTCTCATAATGCATAGCATTATACATGTCTGTAAGGATATGTGCTTTGCATTAGAGAATACCTAAGGCAAGTGATGTGAAGTCATTAGCCTCTATATATGAGTTGCCCAGTCGTGAAGTTACTTCGCATGCAAACTTTGTTTGCTGACACTTAGATAAAGGATTAAACTAAGAATATAATTTCTTGGCATCTTTAATTTACAGTATAACCAAGTGGAAAAAACTTTTAACAAATAGCATTAACATATTGGGTTGATGAATTGTGTAGAAAAGATGTTGACAGGGCATGGGAAATAAGGCAATGCATAACTGTATATCAAGAATTAAGCAAATTCTTGAAAAAAAGAATTCATCCATATCACTCCTACTCTATATGCTTGCTTGAACAATGAAATCAAGCAAGCAGTGATACAAAAGAAGTTGTTAAAGTACAAGAGAGTTTTAGTGAACAAATGCATGAAGAATATAAACTGCAAGCCAGAAAAGTGACAAGCATGGTTAAAAATGAAAAAGTAGAATATAAGAGGAGATTGGCCAGTCAGGTCAAAGTTAATCCAAGGGAATTTTTCTGCTATGTGCAAGGAGAAGGGAAAATAATTATGGCAGGTTGACACTAGTGGGTAGTTGTTAGCAGAGTAACATAGCAAATGATATAGTGGAATTATTTAATGAACTATTCATCAGTGTATATCATAATGATGTGAATGATGCTGTGCAACATGTAGAAGGGAGGTGAGAATTAGGAGAAATAAAGTTGAAGGAATCAGAGGTGTAGCAAGTGTTGTTTGGGTTAGATGTTAATAAGGCTGTGGGAATGAATGACATATCACCATGTATATTTTTAAGGAATGTGCAAAAGAGTTAGCCATGCCCTGGTTATTTAATGAAAGTCTTGTCTTGGGGAAGGTTCCTAAGGAGTGGAAAAAAGGCAAAATAATTCCTCTCCACAAGCATGGTTCTAGAACAGAAGTTTTCATTTATAGACTGATCTGTATATCTGCAGTTGTGATCAAAGTGTTGGAAAAATTAGAAATAGAATACAGGATTGGTATGATGGTCAGCATGGGTTTATGAAAGGTAGGGCTTGCTATAAACTGCTTAAGGTTTATGATAAGGTGACAAATGTGTTGGATAAGGGAAATTCATGTACAGTGATTACCTAGGAATTTACAGAGGCATTTGATTGATTGCCACATGATAAATTGGTGTATAAGCTTCAGAAAATGTGATTAGATAGAAGATTGGTTAACTGAAAGATACCATCGAGTTGTGTATGATGGAGCAGTGTCTCAGAAAAGAAAAGTGACCAGTGGCATACTCCAGGATTCTGTTCTTAGGCAACTACTTTTAACTTTATTTGTTAATGATATTTTATGTAGATTGACTATGATGCAAAGTTAGGTAGAATTATCAAGAGTAGTACTGATAATTCTCTACAGAAAGATTTGAATAGACTTTTAGCTTGGACAAATGAGTGAGATTGCAGTTTTAATATTAATAAATGCAAGGTGTTACACTTTGGGATACAGAGATATAAGGCTACATACTGCATTGGTGGAGCTGTACTTAGGAACTGTATGTGATTTGGGATCTTGGAGTGATAGTAGACTGAAGTTCCAAGGGGACCACAGAGTTGCAAAGACTGCACATTGAATTGCTGCTGTAGTAAAAAAGTACATTGACGTGTAGGGATAAAGATTATTGTTCTTTTAGATTATCCCAAAGCTGCATTCACTATTTGGGGATTTTCTCAGTGTTTTGGTAAAACTGATGCTGATTAATCTTGAGCTGAACATCTTGGCTGACTTATTCTGCTTTCATAGCAAATGATTGATTTGTTTTGCTATCACCAGAATTGTTTTAATTTTTCTGATACATCGGTGATCGATTTGGTTTCAAGGTTGTCTTAGAAGGCTGCTCTTGATTTTTGCATTCTTAAGTTTTTCCCTGTTTTAAATTCTTTAATTTAATTGTATCATCTGCTCTTTAATTGTAATCATTTTATTTATGATTCCAAATGCAGCTTCCACTCTGGTATGCCTCTTTTTAGTGTATTCATCAGTTTTATTGTATTTCAAGTTCATCTATAACTACAACACTAAACTGAAGCAAATATAAATATGAAAGATTGTTCTTGGAATCAGCCTCAGCTCGAAAAAAACTTCCCAAATCTCAACAAATTTGGGAAGCTTACAGCCAAGACAACTCAGTTTAGCCTACTAGATAGCACCTTTAGGACTCTAGGACCAATGCCAGTTGCCTTCTTCAGCCTCATTTGCTCGCCGTTAGTGCCTGCATGCACATATCATAGTTTTATGTTCCCAGAAGACAGCAATGTAACATTGCTGAAATATAGGAAGGTATTGATTAAAGTTTATTAATATTTTAGTATACATTGTCATTTCCTGAAAAATTTAAAGTAGTGTAACCAACGTATAAGTTTATCTGCAAGAATTACAACACTATACATCAGCTGATTTGTTTCTCCAACTGTTTTTGTAGGAATTGTTTCTACTGGCAAGTTAGGATTGCTCATTAGTACAGTTAGATGATCTTGCCTTCAGCCTGTTTCAGTGTTGGTAGTCACTGTCATTCTTTGGTGTTCTGCATTTGTTCTACCATTATACAGTATCCACATTGGACCGCCCTAGTTTCAACATGTTACTACTACTTAAGTGTATGGACCATGGTGTCAAAATTGTACAAATGATAAGGAACACTCACAAAATTTTTGTAAAAAAAATTCTGGATAAAACTTGTAGTAGAGTCCCTGGAATGTTTGAACAACCCAAATCTTGCATGTTTCCTAATTTCAATTCTTTGAAACTGGGGAGGTCCAATGTGGATACCCTGTATATCTTGGTTCTTGTCTAATATTTAAGTGGTTTTTGTTATCTGCCTGAAATGTTTCTTCCATGGCCTTGAATTTATAAAGTTCTTGCTGGAATCAGTGACAATCTGTGTTTGCAATTCTTTAAGTTTACTGTCACTGAAAACAGTTTCGTATAGTAAAATTTTGTTTGTCTATCAATCACTGCAGTATCAGGGAATTTAAATTTCATACATTTTCTTTTGGTATCCTATTGATGCTGGATTCTGTTCATAATAAGCTTGTATAATCATCTTGTTTTCAGGAAAAGTCCTTTTTTGTTGTTTTGATTGTTCTTGTCGCATTCATTTCTGAGCCCTGGAGCCCAGTTATTGTTTAATATATAGAAGTTGTAGCACCAAACTGTCCTTGTTGACCTGGGCAGTGACTATTTCTTTCTTTTATTCACCATTTAAAAATGAGGTGAGACACACATAGTCTGGCTCCTCTGCTAAGGTAGGCATTCAGAGGCCCTGCTGGCTATGCCATGCTCTGAGCATGCAAAAGTCCCTCCACTATGACAAGGAGGTAGCAATGGAGGGGTATTATTAGCAGAGACTTCCAAAGAGTCAGGGGCTAATTGAGGAAGACCACATATCACCCACATTCTATACATTGAATTCAGTCACAATCTGTGCACTCACCACCTCCAAAGACTTGCCATTCCAATCATGTACCACTATGAAAGAAAAATCAAGCTCTCACCCCTTTCTTCACTGATTCATTCTCAACTTCCATGGATGCCCACTTCCTATAAAATGAAAAAAAAGTTTCATTTTTTTTTATTTTATGGGAAATGCCATTCCATTTTTCAGTATCCTGTATGACCATTCCAGAAGTTTGAATGTCTCTATTGTATCATTCCTCTTGTGTGGTGGAAACTGCAGTCTACAAATTCTGCCTATCCACATAACCTTGATTTCTAGTCCCAATATTATCTTTGACACTCTCCTTTGCATCTGCATCACCTCTGAAATCAGATCGATCTACATGTCTCTGGGTAAGGTTGTATCAAGAGCTTAGAGAGAGAGAGAGACAAAATGACTTCCTTATCCTTACATGTTAGTTCAGCACTGCAGTTATCCTCTAGGTTGCATTTGCAGTCTCTACTATATATCCATTAAACTTCGACTTCCTGCCCAGTTTTGACCCTTAGGCAATCCCTTTGCCAAATTCTTATTGTTTATGCAATAGCTGTATTACCTCGTCTTCACACATTTTTTCATTCAGTAGAAGTAGCATTGAACTCTATAGGCAAACATTAGTTAGTCTTTTCTGCATCTGCCACCCACATACCATCCACATTCATTCTTTCTTTCACTTGCAGCATAACAAGAATTCTTTTGAGGTGCCATTAGCTTTTTATACAATACTTGTAACTGTTCTCATCTGTCTCTTATAATTTTCATAATTGGCATCATCGTTATGCACATAGTATTCCCTCCATATTTTTCCTAAGAAAATCTTGTTTCATAAGATTGAAAAATAAATTTGATAAGAGTAAGATGTGCAATCTCTAAGAACATGCTGCAATTCTGCTGCTTAAGGAAGTTGTGCTGCAACTGATAAATTTAGATTTATCCTTATGAGATTTCACTGCTGCTTAATCAGTTTTCATATAATAATTATCACAGGTGATTTCAGTTATTTGTTTAGCACCCATCAGGTTGATTTGTCAATGCATTTCATTGTCACTAGCAACCAGTCTACCAGATGTGTAACAACATCCCACATGTATTTGATCTTAGACTACCACGCACCAGATAGCTTTTAACCCATTGCTAATATTGCATTAATAGCTGGACTCAAATCATCCAGTATTAGCAATATATCCCAATTTTTCCTATCGTGTGTCCTTACTAAAATACTGCACCCTTTATACGCGATACTACCTCTGTGAGTCAGGTCTCACTAATGCCAATAATGGGGCCACAATGTATTCATGAAGGCAACTCTCCCCCTTTTCTGCTATGGATATTTAGACATTGATTATCACTTATGGAGAAAAACACTAGAGATAATAATTACTAACTTAAATTATTTAATTAATAAATTACTCTGCCAGTATTTCATCTTGGTTACCAAGGCACATAGAACAGTTATGAATGACAGGTTCCTTCTGTGGGTGCAGTGATGAAAAGTCTGAAGGTCTCAAAAGTAATGGTCTCATATTTTAGGTAAAGTGAAGCAGCTAAATTTGTTCAGATTTGGTGAATAGAAATTCCATTGATTACAGCCTTGCTTTCATTCCCCCCTCCCCATTGATGCTTCTAATGGAGGTGTTGCTTGTCTATCTTACAATGAGTTTAAGGTTGTCTTTGTTCCAGTAACTGACTTTTCACTATTTGCCCTAGTTTCTTGAGAAGACAGTGGTAGTCTTGTTTAACCAAGTGATGTTCCAGCCAGCATTGCATTTGATAAAGATGTACCATACATTATTACATGTGGTTTAAGCCAATACAGCACTTTGATTGGAAAAGTTCCAAACTGTCAACCCATTATCATTTGTTCATATTGGACATTAGATCAGAATTAGTTGTTTCGCCACATGCCTTACAGTCTATGCAGAGGCTTAGTTATATTATTATTGTTCCGGGCAACTCCAAGGAGTCGACAGACTCATCGAGGGAGGCCCTAACATCATGTGAAGAACAACTATTCGACATTCACACAGTATCTATCATACCTTGCCTTGAACTCATTCACAGTCGTAGCACCCACAACAGACTCTGGAAGCTTATTCCACTCATTCACTACTCTCCAAGTAAAAAACCTAGCTCTAACACCCTTGTCAACCACGCTCTTGCCCAGCTTCCATTCATGACCCCTAGTCCTCCCACCACCAGTCATATTTTCAAAAATATCTTCTGGATCAATCTTATAGAAACCCTTCAGCAATTTGAATGTCTCAATCATATCACCCCTCCTTCGCCTATCGACCAATTTCTGCAACCCACAAATCTTCAACCTATTCTCATAAGGTTCATTCCACAGACCTGCTGTCATCTTGGTCACTCGTCTCTGGATCCTCTCCACTTTCTCCCCATCACAAAGAAACCCTGGTGCCCATAACTGGGCACAGTAGTCCAGATGGGGGTCTTATCAAGGCTCAATACAGAGGAACAACAACTTGTTTGTCTCTGCATGTTAAAGTATTTTTCAGAAGCCAAGTGATTTGGTAGCTGTTTTAGTCACTTTTGCAATGTGCCCTCTAAACTTCAATTCCCTATCCACCAACACTCCCAAATCCCTGGCCTCATCAATTTCCTAGAGTACGGTTCCACCAATGCGATATACTGCTGCTATTCTTTTCACCCCAAAGTGCATAACCTTACACTTTGCCACATTAAATTGACATCCATTTTTCCTGCCCAGTCCTCCAACTATCCAAATCATCCTGTAAAATTTTGACATCCTGTGCACTCATAATTGCTCTACCCAACTTTGCATCATCAGCAAACAAGTGAATACTTCCTCTCAAATCCTTTCCTATATCATTGATGAACAAATTGAAAAGCAGTGGTCCAAGAACAGAGCCCTGTGGCACTGCACTAGTCACAAGCCGTCTTTTAGACTCCACTCCTGAATAAACCACTCTCTGGTATCTCTCCTTCAACCACCCTCCTATCCATCTCACCAACCCTATATCTATCCCCATCTGCTCCAGTTTACTGATTAGGGTTCTATGTCGTATCCTATCAAAAGCCTTGGCAAGGTCCAGTAGTATTACTGTAAACCCATTACCCCTATTCGGTTCAGGGGTCACTGTGTTATAAAACGTGAGCAAGTTACTGAGGCATGATCTACTCTTCACAAAAATGTTGTCCCCCATATAATATCCCATTTTCATCTATCCAATCCTGTATTGTTTTCTTGACTAATTTCTCTAAGACCTTGACAATGATTCCTGATATGCTAATCGGTCGGAAATTTACAACAGCAGTCTTGGAACCACCTTTATGCAGTGGAACTATTTTCCCCTCTTTCCACCCCTCAGGACTAACCCTGACCCGAGACTCAAAATAAACAAAATGGTCAAGGGTACTGACAATTCTTTAGCTGCTTCTCGTACAACACGAGCTGGTATACCATCCAATCGCACAGATGTATTGACATTGAGGTTATGCAATAGACTACTCACCTCCACTTCATTCACCACAATTCCTGTATAATCTACTGGTACATTCGTTTCTGCAATGTCACCACCTGGATGATATATTCTTGCAAGGTGCTCACTCAGTAATTCAACTATATTGTTTTGGTTCTTAAGTGACTTTTCAAATGAAGGCGATTAGTTGGCCTCATATGATTTTTCCCTGCTGGAAATTTAGATATTTCATCCCACAAGACAGCCTGAAGAACATATGCAGTTAACAAAATTAACCATGGCCATAATTCAAAACCATTCTGAAGCCTCTGTTTTTACATTTCAGTGTAATATTCAGTTTTATCTGCCTCAACACTAGATTAGTTATCTCTTATTTCAAAGATGAAATGCTTTTGTATCCTAGACTAATTTAAGATATTGCCATCAGTAAGACTTCTTGTTGTGAGTTTGTTCTCTCCATGTGAACTGATACACAGGTTTATGCCTGAAGGGTGTTAGTAATGACTAGTCAGTATCCTGAGCAAAAATTTGTCAGGTAGCTATCAGTCTTGTATTCATTTCCAATTCTGATAGGTTCTCTAACAAGAAACATCTTTTGTTTTTCTGTATGTTAGTTGCTCTTTCTATTGGCTCATTCCTTTGCTTCTTACTAGATTCATACCATAGGCACAAAATAAATGTTGTTGTTCAATTTCTCCATTTTGAAATTTGTTCATCACTCTACTTGCATCTTGCTTCCATTCAATAAGTTATTTGTGTTTGGAAGGTTGTGAAAATTAGACCTTCTGATTTGGGAGAAACTTGTTACTTTCTTCATTATATATCAGCATGATATTTCATTGGTGCTTTATAGTACTGAATAAATACTATAAAGTATCTCAGGTTGATCCAGTAGCTGAGGCAAGATTTTTGGTGTAAAGTCAGTTGCTGGATCAACCTCAAAACTTCACGGTTATAGCTACTGCCTTGGAACCAGGCAGTACCTTTGTTGGAATGATATGAGATTGTTATACAATCATAATTTATGTGTGAAGATTCAGCCAATATAGAATACAATTTGTTGTAAGTCCTAAATTTGCAAGATCCATTCAGTGCCTAAATAGATATCTGTAGTGTCCATGGGAAGGTGAGGATAGCAAACACTGGGTCAGAAATCTAGTTAGTACTTTTCATTTCTTGTATGCTGCGAAGGTCTCCTACAAATTTATTATATACTTGTGTGTTATAACTTAAAAGTGAACATAAAAAGACAAGACTGGCTTACTGGCATTCTTCTCTAACAAGTCACCTGGTCTTTGATATCCCTGCTATTAATGCTAAACACTTGTACTCCAGAATTAACACTTATCCTCTACCACCTTTTCGATCTTTCCTATTCGATTGGCATAGAAACAAGCCTATACACAACCCACTCCAAAAAAAAAAAGTAATGATTAATGTTCACTACTACTTCATATCTCTTAGAAATCATGGAAAAGTCATCATCTTCTTTACCACCTAGAGGCTCATCAGCAATATGGATTTTGCCATTCTCACTCACCATCCACCTTTAGATTAAAACACTGGAAAGGTTTGGAAAAACTAGTGGTTGCTTGGCATTTCTAGGGTATTTGATGAGCAAAGTACCATGTAGGTACCTTCCTCCCTGGAGGTGTCACGTAATAATATTTTTCCACCAGTGCTAAAATGTATCCCTGAACTTTCATCCACTCTCTTCATGTCCATAAGTGATCTCTTTCAGACTCAAATCCTATCCATAGCTATGCTGATGGTACAGTGCATTTCTCTTTATTATTTGACACTCTATAGTGCATAATCTATAGTGCTAAATAGTAGAGTAGGAAATGATTGTGACTAAATAGTAGAGTAGGAAATGATTGTGAGACATACAAAAATATTTTGGGAAAATTTGGAGAAAAGAGCAAAGCTAATAATAATGGCAAATATCTGTTGGATTTCTGCTCAGGACATGGACTGGTTATTACTAACACCATGTTCCAACATAAAAATGTGCACAAATTCACATGGAGAGAAGAGGCTAGAAATAAGAAAAGTCTCATTGACTATGTTATTGTTGATAGTGATGTTTTCTCCCTGGTGCAGGACACCAGAGTGTACAGAGGATTTGAAATTGGAAGTGATCACTATTTAGTCTTGAGCAGGATAAAATTGAATTTCATATTGAAAAGAATAACATGTAAGAAAGTTTTAAAGCGAATAAAAGTTGAGCAGCTCTCAGATGTAAACTGTAGACTAAAATACAGAAATATTATTGAAAAGAAAATGAAAGAGTTTGAGAACAGGAATCAAACTTTGGAGATTCAGTGGCAAACTCTGAAGGAAACATTGATTGATTCTGCCAGAGAGGCATGTGGTGAGGTTGTGTGCAAAGATAAAAAAATCAGAACTCCCTGGTGGACACAGGAAGTTAAAGAGGCAGTGAAGGAAAAGAAGAAAGCATATCAAAAGTTCCTGGCAAATAAGTCAGCTTTTACTCTTACAGAATACAGAGACAAATGTAAGAAAGCTAAACAGTGTGTAAAACTAGCTAAACAAAAGTCATGGGAGGACTTTGGCAAGAATATAGAAAATAAATATCAAGAAGGTGGCAAAATATTCTGGAGGTTGTTGAAGAAGCTTAGGAATGGAGGAAAGAGTGCTGTAAAAGGAATTAGAGATGATAAAGGTGAAATGAAAACAGGAGAAAAAGATATCCTTGAAGTATGGAGTAATTACTTTGAAAAACTGCTAAATGAAACAAGCAGTGATGACAGCACGGTGATAAAAAACACTGACCAGGCATGCAGTCAGGAATACATATCCATACTTGAAGTAGAAAAAGCCATCAAAGGCTTGAAATGTGGAAAGGCAGCAGGAGTAGATGATATTCGACCAGAAATGCTGAAGTATGGTGGTATAAGAGTCTTACAGTGGCTGCACTGCATAGTTCAGAAAGCCTGGACAGAGGGACGAATTCCTGATGATTGGAGTAGAGCTCTCATAGTACCCATATATAAAAAGGGAAATAAAACTGAATGTGAGAATTACAGAGGTATTTCCCTACTGAGTGTTCCTGGCAAGATCTATGCAAGTATACTTGAGAAACGGTTGAGAAGAATTGTGGAAGAAAAGCTTGGTGAAGAACAAGCTGGATTCAGGCCAAATAGAGGCTGTCAGGATCAGATCTTCACTTTACGACAAATAGTCGAGAAAGCATGGGAATATAACAAAGATCTGTATTTAAGTTTTGTCGATTTGGAAAAGGCATATGACAAGGTGCCAAGAGAGAAGCTATTCAATACGCTGCAGTTATATGGTGTCAATGGGGCATTATATCAAGCAATACTTAGTCTTTATTTGAGTTGTGAGTCAGCAGTTAGAATTGAAGGAAGTACAGGAAGATGGTTTAATGTTAAATCTGGTGTGAGACAAGGATGTACATTATCCCCTCTGTTATTCATTATCTATATGGATCACATTATGAAGGAATGTGGTATTAAACCTGATATCAAAATTGGAGATGTTAATGTCAGCTCTTTGCTTTATGCGGATGATGTTATACTTCTAAATAAATCCGCTACAAGTCTGCAAGATTCTCTGACTAAATTGAATAGCTGTTGTAATAGATATGGTATGAAGGTCAGCAATAAAAAGACAAAGACAATGAAAATAGGCAGAATCATTGAAAATGTCAACTGTGTTGTGAATGGAGAGCCTGTGGAACAAGTAAAACATTTCAGCTACTTAGGCACAATTTTTACTGAAGATGGTAAACTAAATATAGAAATAGACAACAGAATCAGCAAAGCTGGTATCGTGGGAAGTCAATTGAATAAATTCATATGGAATAAGAAAGAAATTAGTCGGAACACTAAATTAGCTGTATACAAGACTGTGTTCAAACCAATTTTAACTTATGGATCTGAGAGCTGGGTCAGAAGTAAAACACTTGACCAAAGACTAGAGACCGCAGATATGAGAGTCCTGAGAAAGATTAGAGGCGTGAACAGATGGCATCAATGGCAATATCATATTAAAAATGAGGATATTAGGAAAGAACTTGACATTGTCAGCATCCAGGAATGCGTTAGCAGAGCTAATCTCAGATGGTATGGTCACTTAAATAGAATGGGAGAGGAAAGATTAGCAAAACAAGTGTTCTCTGCCAGGTTGGCAGGAAAACGACCCAGAGGAAGACCAAGATATAGGTGGATTGATACGGTACAAAGTGCCTTAGACGATAGAAATATAAGATCTGATAATGTTGGAGTCTTGACAAGTAACAGACTGATTTGGAGGAAAATTGTAGATAGGAAGTTAGTAATGATGTAATTTTTTCATGTAGTACTGTCATATCCTGTACACCCCTTGAGGGTACATGGCAGGAATTTGATGATGATGATGATGATGATAGTGCATAATCATTATAGAATCTTCAAGATCTTCCTTAATTGCTGATTTCCTTTGTTATCCTTGTGAATTTCAGTGCTACAAAACAATCTTGTCTTCTTCCCTTACCTTTTGCATATCTCTCCAACCAGCATCAGATTTTTCTTCTTTGACTTACATATATAATCATCCTTGGCTATAGCTTTTTTTTCAGTCTCCAGGAAGGCAGGTATGCTTTCCTGCTTACACATTCAGATTTCTTGCAGAGGGTGATGTACCACCCGCCAACCAGTGCTTAATGGTATCAAGAAGACAGTGAATAGTCCAATTAATGGATCCTTTCTCTCTCACACTCTCATAGATGATGTGCCTTTTGTCTTCCTCTATTTTCATGAAGAATGTTATGCTGAAGGGGCTGCCTTTGTTTCTTCAAGCAGCAACAAACCAACACCCACAGAAAAATCTGGGTAAACTGTTTACTATTTCTACCTTGTGTGAAACTTATTATTTTTGTTATAAAGAAACGTAATTAACAGTATAGTTTGATATATTTTATTTGAATAATTGATTATCACTTAAAGATTTTTTTTTATTATGCTTTTTTCTTCTTTAGATATGCCAGAATTCACTGCTAGAAGAGCCACAGAGTTTTTCTTTCTTTTTTTTTCCCCCATAAATTTAAATGCCAGTGATGGTTATTTTGCTCTCTTTCTTCCACTGGATACTGTGTCTTTGCCATGTAGCCTATATAAATAGAAGTAAAAATCTTTTAGACCCAAATATTTTTGTAACAGATAATTGATCATAAATTGTAAATTAATATGTGATGAAAACAATCTCTATATCCTTGACAAACTTATGTTAACTATGCAATGTGGGCTGATCCTGATCTCTTCATGGTTGGAAATAATATATTTTATTGTTCTTCATGGTAGTTGCAGTTATTAAATATAAGGTATAATTAATGTTGTGGTTCAGTTAATTTCACATTGTCAAATAAAATGTGTAATCACAGACATAATTTGAATTTTGAAATAAATCAAAACTGTTGAAAATATAAGTAGTTTGATGTGCTAAAATGCTGAGGAAATGTTGAGCTTGAAAGGCTTCGACAATAGCTCTTTTGAACCTAGACATGCAACACCCTTTCATGTGAAAGTGAATTCTGATACAGAGGTGGCAGGGTTTTCCTCCACCAAAAACAGTCAAATTGTCCAGAAGAATACAGCTATTAAGTCAATTATTTTGTCCATAATTCTAAACAGCTACCTTGATCTTGCATGATTTAAGCCATCACTCTGCCCAACAGTTTTTTCAAACTGTTGATTTTCATACATGAACTCTCATGCCTATGTATTAAACATTGAAGAAACAAGAAAAGGTAAAACAATTTTGCCTTTGAAACTAGTTTTAAAAGGTGGTTAAAACTAATGAAATACAAACCTTAAGCATAACTTGCCTTGATATTGTGCTACAGTTATTTTTCAAGATTTACATAATGATTTCATTTATGATATAAGTGCAAAATTTAAAACTTAGTTTCAAGGATAAACAATGTTTGCCTATTTAACAATAGATATTTATTACAATTTCTTTTAACACACGGTAACTAGTAATAGAAAGATGACAGCAAATAGCCAGGAGAAATGCAATCTTGAGTATATTTCAACAGTGGAAGTATAAAAAATCCATTAGGAAGCTGGAATAATTGATATTTAAGCTGAAATGCTTAAATATGGTGTTATAACAGTTTCACTATACCACCTAATTCAGAAAATGAATTGCAAATGACTAAGCTATCATTACATACTAATATATATATGTAAAAAATTAATAAGACAATATAAAAATTATGTGGGTATACTTAAGTAGAGACTAAAAATAATCATAGAAGAACCAGCTGTATTTATTCCCTCAATTGGATCTTTAAAAAATCATGGCAATATAGCAACATTCTTTGTTTTCATTTTCTTGATGTCCTGAACAGGTATAATTACATAGTGGAAGGGGGAGGGACTATTCAGAGAACTGAAAATGATAAAAAAAAAAATCAAAATTTCTGGATATTCAGAAACCTGGGTGGGTTGTGTTAAATAAGGATGATTGAACATCATCACTGTTATTTATAATTACATGCTCCATATCATTAAGGAAGGCATCATTTAGTCTCTCCAGGTTCGGCGGTTCAAAATACTATGATAGTATTATAAAAGTTTGCATTCTTACTAACTTCCTCCACATCAAGTCTTATCTGTCAGGACTCCAATGTTGTCAGATCTTATTTCAGTCTAAGGCACTAGTTACTGCATCAATCAACCTAGTTCCTAGTCTCTGTCTTGCAATTGTGGCATCAAATACCTGTTTTATGAACCCTTCCTCTCCCATTTGCTGTAAGCACCCATATACCTTAAATTGGGTCTGCTCACAGCATCAAGTTCCTTCCTCATGTTTAATATGATTCTGCCGCTCCCCTAATTTTTCCCAGAACTCATCACTCCCACTCATTAAATTGTAAACTTATAGTACATTAGTATAATTATTTTCATTTTTTTTTTAAACATATTCCAGAGACCAAATGTGGAACTATTTCAAATCAACTTCAGGCCTAGTCTTCCACTGGGCAATGAAATTTATCTCCTACTTAAGGACAAACATGCATGCAGAGTGTTTTTCAAAATGAGTAGGGTGATTGAAGCAGTGGATAAAAAAAAAGGAGTAAAAGAGTTGGTAATTGTAATTTGCACAAATGATTTGGTTGGTAACAAGGAGGCTGTTAAGGAGAGTGAAAGATAACTGCATGGTAGATAAGGTAGTTATCATGTTGCCCAAGGATAATGAGTTGAGAAGTAAAGTAAAGATTTGTAATTAAAGAATACAAGTAAAGATTACAAATAGTATGTTAGCAGACTTGTGTGAGAAAGAAGTTCATTTAGTGAACATACAGGATGGATGGAGCTATAAGATGTGCTGCATTTATACGGATTCGATGTAAATTAGCTAGAGAAACTCTTGCTACAAGAAAAGTAATGACTGAAGTGAATGGAAGAGCTGAGGAAGTAAAAGGTGTTGTGGAAGAGTAGAAGAGTTTGTGAATGGAGAGGTGACTGACATTAGTCAAGAGAATAAGAGAAGGAACACAAGATACAGGGAAAATGGGAAGGGGGTCAGGAAAGACAGTGAAAAGTGTAGGTTTCAGGAGTGGATGTGTGAGTGTGCAAGAAAGGAATAAGATAGTCAAAGATGGGAGGGTAACATACAGGTCTGGTGAGAGGTATAATATCAGTGGAATGGCTGTAGGGAAAAGTATGGATAAGTCATATCCAAGAAATGGGATCAGTGGGACTTGTTATAGAAAGCGAAATGAGCTGATGTGTATGTTTATAAATGCTAGAAGTATTCAAAGTAAGAGAAATGAAGTGGTGTTGATTTGCCCAAAAATTATTGGGATGAGGATGACATTCTGACATGGGAATGGAGATGGAGGGATATGTAGGCTTTCGTGAAGACATGGAGGAGTACTGTTGATGATGGCAGAGGCACTGTGCCCATCTAGGATAAAGATACAAGGAGCAAATAGTAACAGTAGTTTTGAAGTAGTATGTGTGAAGTGGAGTTGAACAGAATGGAATGTTTAGTAGGGTGTTGCTATATAACCTTGCAATTTAGAGAGAAAGAAATGTATCAGCAAATTGTTATGGCTAATAAGAAAAGGGTGATTGTTATGGACAATTTCAATTATGGTAATATAGACTGAAATGGAGAGACAGTCTGAAACCAAATGACATAATGCAAAACTTGAGGGAAAGAATCACTTGCGAGCAAGCAGAAATATGTGAAAAATTGAGCGGACTTCATGGGATATCACTACCGATCTTGAGAAAATGTTCCAGGAAATTAATGACAGCTTTAACTTAATTCTTTAACACAAGTCTTAGATTTGCCTATGTTTCAAAGGAGTGGAAAGAGGATGAAAGTGTTCCACTTCATAAAGGAGGTAATAAGACTAATGATTCGAATTATAGGCCAACCTGCTTGCTTGTCTGGAGTTGTAGTCTGAACTGATTTAAGAATAGCATCTTCTGCATAAAATAAAAAGCTGAGATAACCAATTTTAGTGCCACTTTCTTTCAACAATGTGATTTATATAGAAGATAACAGTAAATAGAATAGTGTTCAGTGTTGTCATACCTGATTTTACCTTAAACCATCTTCCTGTATCAGTTTTACATACTGACGTAAATTTTAAATGTTTACTACAATTATACCATGTAATTGTAGCATTTTGAAGCATTTTCTTAGCAAATACCTTTTACAGATCTACAAAACTTATATACAAATTCTTGTTATCTACAGATTTTGCAATTATTTGTCTCCTGTCTAACAGTGGAGGCCTGAACCCAACATGCTCTAAGGTTTCTCTTTCACAGTTTTTTTAGCCTCTTCTGAAGTATATATATAAATCTTTCTTGGAACACTCAGTAGGGAAATTCCTTCATAATTAACATATTCAGTTTTTTTTTTATAGATGGATACTATTCTACTCCAACCATCCAGAATTTGACCAGGCCTTATGTATTATGCAGTGTAGCTTACCATAAAACTTTTATCTGCCATGTTTGAGCATTTCTGGTCATATCAGTTGAACATCTTTTCCAAATATCTTTCACATTTCAAGTTTTTGACCCTCTGCCTCAAGTACTGATATATATATACATGACATGCCACTTGAATATTTTCTACCACCCTCCTGTTACTGATTTTTTACATTTAGCAACTTTTCAAAGTAATTATTCCACATGCCTAATCATATCTTCAGTTTTTATTATTATGTGACACCTCCAGGGAGAGTGTGCGAACAGCATTGAACGATTGGTTCCTTCCAACTACTAACTGCGCTCAAACTAGCTTAACTTTTTGCGAGCCATTAGTAGCAGAGGCTCTACCAATCGACCAAACCTTTGTCATATTCATCATCTGATAATTCTGCAAGATTTTTAAATAGCCTCCAAAACATTTTTGCTAAACAAAAATACCATAACTTTTTCGTTGATATTTACACACTTAGTTTTCTTACATTTTTCTCTAGAATGCATGCCGACATATTTCTGTAACTTTTGATACACTGACTTTCTTATTTTATAGGACTGGATCTATAACATCCTGAGTGTTATCGAATTCTGATTTTTCTGTCCTTGCAAACTAATTCACCACTTACCTCTCTCTGGTTGAACGAGTCTTTTCTTTAGAGTCTGCTACTGAATCTCCAAATATTGGCTCTTGTTTTCAAATCATTCACTGTTTTCTTGAATAAGCTGTATAGTTGAAGCTAGTTCATCTCTGATTCTTTTTTTAAAACTTCAATTTCCTGATGTGTGCAGGATACTGACAGTGCTATATATGATTAAGTTAACATTACTAATCTATCAAAAAATTTTCTCTGGATTAGTCAATTGTTACATCTTGTATTTCTGTCTTATAAGGTCTGTCTAACTGCATCATTTTGTCTCACTCTTTTTCTTACCCACTTGCCATCAAATGCCTACCATTAAATATCTGTTTTGCCAACCTTTCCTCTCCCCTTCAGTTAATTGACTATATCTCAAGAATTAGCCACCTTAGCTGGCTCATTCTCAGATCCACAAGTTAAAACTGGCTTGAATACTGTCTTATATATTTCTAATTTAGTGTTTTGGCTAATTAATAATTTCTTATAAATTTTTTTTTTCATTTGCCAGCCTGGCTGGCCGAGTGGTTAGCATATCCACTCTCCATTCAAGAGGCTGCGGGGTTCGAATCCTGCCATGGGCATGGATATTTGTGATTGTCTGCGGAAATACTAATGGTGGTGGTTGGCGGTAGATGGCGTTGGTGTAGTTGCGGTCAGTTGGTGGATTGTGAGTGGCAGAAGCAGAGTTGTAGAGTAGATGCCCTCCTCGATGAGTCTTTGGACTCCCTGGAGGTGACTAATAATAATAATTGGCTATTATTATCGTTTTTAAACTCTTCTATAGCGCCCTCTTCTGTACTCCAAGCTTGTCTATGATGCTTTCCAATTGGCTGTCACCTCCTCGCTGAACGAGGATCGCTCTCTTCGGGGAATGCGAAATTCGAGCGCCTTCCACGAATGCCTACTCATCATTCGTTATGTCATCTTTGGTGGTCACACAGCAACCTTTGTACTTTCGTTCGCACGACAATACACGATTTTATACATGGCATAGTTTAATATTGGTACTTTTGAAAATTTAAGATTTCCATCTATTTTAGACAATACTTTAAACATAGTCCAATCTAATACTTATTTCCTTCTTCAATTTCATTTTAATTTAGGATTCAATTTCCTCCTTTATATTTTAATTCCCTTCTTAAGCAAAGTTAACATCTGCATTTTTACATATTATGTCTGTTTTTGCCAAGAATAAGTGTGGTTATTCTTGTTAAATCTTGAATGGAGCAGTTCTATTCTTGATAGAACCATCATTCAAGATCGAACAACATGAAACCAGGTGTAAATCTGCTTGTGCTTCAATTCTGACTTCTGACTTACAATTTAAACATGGACTATGTATTGCTCTATATAACATTCTATTTACTCCATATGACTATAGCATTCCAAACAGCTTGTCTCTTGATGCCTTTTCCTGTGCTTTTTCCAGATCTAGAAAAATAAAGCTACTTGTTATATTCCTATGATTTCTCAACTGTTTGTAATAAAGTGAAAATCTTATTTACTCTTTGTTTTACTGAACCCAACTTGCTCTTTGACAATTTTTCTTAGCCTCTTCTCAAGTAGGGCTTGCATAAATCTTACGTGGAAGACTTAGTAGGAAATTTCCCTGTAATTCTCAACCAGGGGTTGAAATAAATAGAAGAACAAATCCTTTTTGATGCTCAGACAAATTATTCTGGTATAGGACAGTTTTGTAAATATATTTATCATCTGAAACAATTTACATTTAAGTTCTAGGATATCTGTCTTTGAAGATTTAATCTAGAGGAGTGAAAATTTTTCACTCCAGTAAATCATTCTGGTTTGGAGAAGAAAAAAAGTATACACACACAGTAAACTCTTGATTTAACAGACTATTAGTGGCTAAGGGTTGTCCGTTAAAATCGCGAATCTTAGGAATAGTATTGAAAAATAAAACACTTTCAGTGGTAACAGTATTAATATTTTAATGAGAGCATTTTTATATAAATACCATTTTACTGAAGATTGGACTTGAAAAAAGCATCGTTTCAGTTGCTTTCCACTTTTATGCCGTTTCTTAATAATTATCAATCGAAATTGCCAAAAATGTTTGTAATAAGCAATGACCTCGGGATCTGAAGATACGCCTATCAACGAGATGATGATGTCCATGTGTTTTCTAAGATAGTTTTGGACTAGCTGGAACCACTTTTTCTTCGTTGTCAACCTCCTGATCGCCCATAGAGCAGCTTCAGCAATCTCTTCCTGGTTGAGAATTTGGTAACCTGGGTCACCCTCGTCGATGTCCAGCCATTGTTCACTGTGATTCTCACTGATATTATCACCAGCTCGGATCAAAGTTTCACGGAAATTGGAGGTTTCAAACCTCTGAAATCATATTCTGGTTCACTCCTGTTCAGTACCCTCTTAAAGAAACTTCTTATACAACCTCTTGCAGGCAACGACTCCCTCGTCTAAGGCTGTATTTTAGAAGTGGTATTTGGAGGATGGAAGATACATTTTATTCTTTCATTCTTACTAATCAACTTCTCAGCATTAGGATTGGCTGATACATTATCAATCACTTCAGGTATGAAGTGATTGAAAAACCAGTCAGAAAAAATGTCACTTGTTAACTAGGATTCCTTGAGCTGGAATAGAAGACAGGCAACTGGTTCATAACATTCTTCAAACCGCGAGACTTGCATGCTCTTCTGACTGCCATCAACATTAGCACAAAGTAGGGCTGGAATGCACTCCTTGTTTAATTTGCAGCCAAGTGTGCTAATGCCATGTTTGTTTTCGCGAGGGTATTTTGGGAACAGCACGATAGAACAGGCCAGTCTCATCTGCATTGTAAACTTAAGACAAAATAAGAAACACATGCATACTTTTTTTTTTCTCTTCCAGATGGAGCATCATTTTCTAGGAGCAAAATTTTTTGCTCTAACCTGGAAATATAACTTCAGAGGAAGAAATAAATTGTTCCAATCTGGATGGATTAGAATTTTTTTTTTTTAATCTATCCAGATTTGCTCCCAGAAAATGATGCTGAAGAGAGAGAAAAAAAAAAAAAAAATTCCATATGGGATTACACTGGCCAACAAAAAAAATTTTTTTTCTGCTGATTATGATCTGACACTTGTTTTTTTACTAATTTGGGTGCGCTGATTTCAAATATCAAACCCGTTTTTCTCTATCACATCAGATTTTTCCTCTATGGCATTTTCTTTTTGCTAATTTGTAAGTTTTTGATAGTTTTAAGGAGGCAGTACTATTTAGAGGATCAAAAAAATCGATTTTTTAATATTATTTTCTGAAAGTATGTACTTTTAAAAATCTGTTCCTAACTTTTTATCAAGAAATTCGAAAAATTCCCGAAGATATAGCCTATTATTCAAAGCGGTGCGCATGTCAGAATCGGAACGCCCACCGCTCTCGCTTGTTAGTAAACGAATAAAATGCGTAAGAACCTGCAAGCACGTACTGGCACTTTGAATGCGAGAGGCCGATAACCGACCTAATACATTTAGGTGATGAAAAGTAGGCGATGACAAACTGCCTAAAACAAACGAATGCTATATGTGTCATAGCGGACAAAGAACGATCGAAATCAGTCAATCGTGAAAGTATAATGAGCACTAAAGTCTCTGGTTTTTTTTGTCTTGTTAATTGCATGTATTTTCTTCACTGCTGATGCAGTGAAGAAAATACATCATGTCTACTACTAGAAATTGTGTCAATAGTGTAGATTCCTTCTGCTACATTTGTGGCAGTTTTACTGTTCCCAGTCAAAGGACAAATATCACTGATTTCATTAAGAAAGTATACTTTGCATACTTTGACGTAAAAAATGCAGATCAGGACAAGTCATGGGCTCCAAATAAAGTGTGTAAGTCATGTGTAGAAAATTTACAACAGTGGAGCAAGGGAAAACGCCAAAAATTAGCTTTTGACATTCCAATGATTTGGCATGAACCGAAAAATCATGTAGTTGATTGCTATTTTTGTTTAGTTCAGACTTTTGGTTATAATAAGAAAAAAATTGTGTATCCAAATCTCGACTCAGCAATTTGGCCAGTTGCTCATTCCAATGAAATAGCTGTGCCAATTTATAAAGGACTTCCTTTACTTGAGAACAAGCATGATCGGGACATACCAGATGTTCTTGAGAAGCAAGACCCGGATGTTGATTTAGACAATGAAAATTTAATTTATAGTTCTGGACCGCAACGTTTTACTCAAGCGGAATTGAATGACTTAGTAAGAGATTTGGGCCTATCAAAGGAATCATCGGAATTGTTAGCTTCAAGATTAAATGAAAAAAACGTACTGGAGCAAGATATGAAGATAACTTTTTATCATAGCAGGGAAAGTAATCTTGTACAATATTTTAAACACGAGTGTGGGTTTGTTTAGTGTTACAATGTGTCAGGTTTACTAACTGAAATGAGTGTTGTACAATATCATCCAAATGAGTGGCGTTTATTTATCGACAGTTCAAGCATTAGTCTCAAGTGTGTCTTACTACACAATGGGAATGTATTTCTCGTGGAAAAGCTTAGACGTTGGTTATGCATTTTCACTAAATTATTTCAGGAAATTACAACGTACTAGGATATACATTAAAATAAATTTTAATATATTTCTATATTTCGGCAACGTCACGCTGCCATTTTCAAGAACTTAGGTACAAGATATGTGCACGCAGGCATAGCACAAACAATAAATGAGTAAGAAGAATGAAGCTAATATTTCTCCTAAAGTCCTGATGGTGTCCTCTAGTGGGCGTTTCATAGAATCAGCTTCAGCCCTAAAAAAAACGAGCCTAACCTCAACAAATTTGGCTGCATGAGACTTCCTCAAATTTGGGAAACCTACATCAGAAGACCTTCAGCCCAATCGCCCAAGAATACCAACTCGCCCACTAGAGGGCACCATCAGGACTTTAGGAGAAATATTAGCTTCATTCTTCTTACTCATTTATTGTTTGTGCTGTGCCTGCGTGCACATCTTGTACCTAAGTTCTTGAAAATGGCAGCGTGACATTGCCGAAATATATTAAAATTTATTTTAATGTATATCCTAGTACGTTGTAATTTCCTGAAATAATTTAGTGAAAATGGGAATGTATATGGCTCAATTCGTATTGGCTAATTCAGTCCACTTAAAGGAAACATATGAGGACATTAAAAAAGGTTCTGAAGTTATTAAAATATACAGACCATAATTGGATCATCTGTGTGGATCTTAAAATGGTGAACTTTTTACTTGGCTTTCAAAGAGGATATACAAAGTTTCCGTGTTTTCTATGCTTCTGGGATAGTCGAGCTAGAAACCAACACTGGAGTCAGAAACATTGGCCTCTAAGAGACCAATGTTTCTGATTCATGAATATTATTCATGCAATTAGATAAAAAAAAAATTGTTTAGAGGGGAACATTTTATTTTGTTCAAAACCATTTCAACCCCTGCTTCTCATATTTTTTTATTTCCCTTTTTATAGATAGAACTATGAGCCTATCTTGAATTCTGCTGATGTAGCATTGGAGTTTGTTCCAATAGATTTTTGTGTGTGTGTGTCCTGTTTCCTTGATGAAAACAGCAAGGGACTGTGTTAACTGGGTAACCACCTTCAGATGGTCTCAAGGTGGTTAGAGAATGAAGGGTGTAGCCCTTCATTTTATCTGAAACTGATATTATAAAAATAACTTTAGTGTGCCATCCAAAGAATTTAGGGAAATTCTTTTCTAAACAAAATATTTTACAATTTCAAAATTTAAGGTGTATGTGACATTCAGCTTTTAATTCCATGGAGGTATGTTATAATGTATGAGATATGCAATTTCTCAAAGTGCTTTGCCATATACTTTTGAATAATAGTTATCTGCAAAATTACTTGATAATTAAAGAACACTGAAAATTACAGAAAAATTAGATTTACTAAATAAAACCTCTCCCTCTCATTCATTCACAGGGCTATTTATAATGTTAAAACTTACCTCTGTATATTGGTATTGTGAGTTTCATTTTTGAGCAAGGGTAAATTATGATTTTTAGCTGTTTCTCTTTTGACATTTCTAGCAGTTACTCCATGTTGATATGGATTGTCTTTGTTATTTTTAAGCTGCAAATAAATGAAAAGTAAGTACAATAGAATTTGAACCATCACATTGATTTCTAGATGCTGAATGTTGGCATAATTGATTATTCTACATCTGTTTCTCAGTATACATGAAGCTTAGAGTGATTAAGAATAAGACTTAGTATTTTATGTGAATCCCATCTATAAAAAGGTTATGAATATATAAAGTTAGTTATATGGGTAGGCTGGCAGGTTTTTAGGACTGAAACATGAATTGAGGTGCTGTACTGTGAAACAGAAGGAAAACAGGGAATGTGTTTTGACAAAAACATGAGCTTATGATATAAAGTGAACAGGATTGATACATGGGAATATTTTAATAGGACAAAGATGAATGAGGAGAAATAGTTTGAAGCCAAATAAAACTATTGAATAATAAAAAAAAAAATAGATAAGCAAAATGCATTGCCAAAAATGGAGAGGGAGGGAGAGATTAATTTGTTGCATGTGCTGAATCTCAAAATAATTGTATTATATCTTTATTATGTTTTTTTTTTATTTGTCAGGAAACAAAATCATATTTAGAGCTAGATGCAACATTATTATGCATAACCATGACTACACACACACCATTAACCTTGCTTAAGTGGTGGTTTATTACATGCTGTAAATTAAACAAAAATATTTCTCTTGTAAAGTATTGCATGTGTGTGTATACGTGCACACAACACACAGGGAGAGGTGATTATATCTTTTTTTGTATATCTAGTAAATGATTCTTTACCTGTATTATAGAATGCATGAAAATGCCTCTGTAAAAAAAGTTCATATGCTAGATTAGATTCAAACCCAGGTCTGTCTTTTTGCACAATTGCCATCAGAGTTGCATAGGTTTTTAAAACTGGTTTAAAAACATTTTGCCCTTAACACATCATTACACAGTGATGATGATTCATCACTGTGGGTTGAAAGTCATTTTTACTGAAGTGACTTGTTCAAGTGACCTAAATTTGCAAATGAACTTCAACTCCAAGCTTCGTTAATTATATGTTTAACCACATTGTTTCTCCTCAGTTTATGTCTTATGAGAAATTTTACCCTGACTAAAGTCCTAGATTTAGCATTCATTGTCATACATAAACATCCCTTATCACCCAATAATTTTGTAATTAACCAGCGCTCGGTAATTGAATTCCATTATCAGCAAACATCACTTGATTTGCCTGTGCTGCTTCTTCGTAGCATAGTTCATGACAATTGTAGAAATGCAAAATCTGTGTCTCTTGATGTTTATTAAGAAATAATATTTCTGTAAAATTGCTAGCAGAGATGATTCCTACACAAAGATGCACAAAGTGTGCCAAAATAAACTTGCCCCTGGCTGGATTTTCCATGTCATCATATATAAGCCCAAACTGGAATATGAGAAAAGATTGGCCCTTAGATCCAAGGAAAATCCTAGGAAATGTTTTAGCTATGTGACCAGTAGGAGGAGAAATGACTGTGGAAGAATGACATTGTGGGATAAAAATGGGAATAGAGTGACTGATGCAGAGGACATAATGGAAATGTGAACACTTTATTGGAGTATTTCATCCTGGAGGCGTCAGTTTTAATGCTAGAGGGATAGGGCTGGTTCAAGGTTTAGAGGAGAGTGTTCCAAATACCGAGTACTCTAGATGTCAGTAAAGCTGTGGGACTGGATGGTATTTCACCACGAGTTTTGAGAGAATGTGCTAGGAAACTGACAGTGCCTTTGACCTGGCTTTTCAGTGAAAGTCTGGCTGCAGGAAAGGTGCCCATGGAATGGAAGGAAGGTAAGATAGTACCATTGCATAAGGGCAGTAGCAGACTGGAAGTGTCTAATTATGGACCAGTTTGTGTCATCAGTAGTTAGTAAGCTCTTGGAGAAAGTAGTGAGGGACTGTATACAGGATTGGGCAGATGAGGGTAATGTTATCTGTGAGAGTCAACATGGATTGGTGAAGGTGCGCTTGTTTTAACAATATGCAAGACTTTTATAATAAAGTTACAAGAGCATTAGATGAGGGAAAGGCATATACTGCCATTTTCCTAGATTTAGAAAATGGCATTTGACAGGGTGCCACATGATAAGCTGATATTCATGTTGCAGCACATGGGTCTGGATGTCAGATTGGTCAACTGGACTCAGAGCAATATCAAAGAGGCAAAAGGTTACAAGTGAGGTTCCACATGGCTCAGTACTGGGACCTATATTGTTTAACCTTTATATCAATGACATTGTCAGTGGATTACAAGGAGATATTCAGATGTTTGCAAATGATGCAAAGCTGGGAAGGGTTATTAGTAATAGTGCAGATGTGGTAGCCCTGCAAGAGGATTTGAATAAGCTAGATAGGTGGGCAAATGAATGGGGGTGTCAGTTTAATGCAGCAAAATGTAAGGTCTTGAGGTTTGGGACACTGCATACTCTATGGGAGGAGTTAAACTGGAGGAAATAGGGTTGATTGATAGAAACCTGAAGTTTAGGGAACATATTGCAGAGGTGGTGAAGGTAGCACAGAGGATTGTTGCAATAATGAGAAGGACACTGACTTGCAGAGATAAAATGTTATCATTACGTTGTATAAGACTCTGATCAGACCACACTTAGACTATTGTTCTCAGATCTGGTCCCCAGGATTTGAAGGGGATAAATTAACTGTGGAAAGGGTACAGAGGTGGATAACAAAGATGGTTTCAGGACTGTACAATGTTAGTTATGAGGATTGGCTGAGGGAGTGTGGACTGCAGAGTTTGATGGATAGAAGAAGGAGAGATGATATTATTGAGACTTAAACTGTTGAGAAGTGGTTACAGGGTTGACATTAATGCGTTTAAGGAGTGGTATGGTAAACTGTGTTTCCTAGGAGGGACCTCCCTCAATGAGTCTTGATAGACTTGTTTCTTAGAAAGGACCTCACACGATGAGTCTTTTGATTCCATGGAGGCCTGAATAATAAGCATAATAAAAATACAGCTAGCTATGGTAGATTGAAGTGTGTGCCACTCTACAATTTATAACCATAGTCAGTTTAAGAACTGGCTTGCAAAATTCTTGAAAAATTAACATTTAGCTCACATAAGACAGATTCAGCACACAACTGGTTGCTTCCTTTTCCTACCTTCTCCCAACTTAAAACCCTGGTGCTCAGGATTTTATAATATTTAATCATTTTATTATAGATTATATAAGTGCACTGGGACCTGTTTCATGTCAGCAGTGAATGGCAAATAGAGAACAATATATGAGCTGTGTTATCACTTTATCATTGACAAAATATTGCATTTGCACACAGTGGAGAAATATGATTTGCTGTGAATGGAGTAGCTTAAGAAATTACTCACCTTTGTGACAGTTATGTGGGTCTTGGCAGTTTGAATTTGCTTTAGTGTATTACTGTAATCTGAAACTCTTGGTGATGGTCTTCTATTCATAGAACTATTTTGTAGGATATTTTCATCAGCTAGTGGTATTCTGAAATATTAAATTTAATACCTTCAGATGTATACGAATTTGTTAATTTTTTCGGTAAATAAAATTTCCAATTTTTGCCATCAGGAATAGAACTTTTAAAAACAATTGCAATAATCCCTATTGATCCAAATTTAATCCCTCTTACCATTTATAGTAATTATCCAACCATTAACCATGCCTACTTCTTTCCTCCACTTATTAAATAATTATGAGTCCTTGTAAGTGTCACATAAGAATAATTATTTCTTGCATTACATTACTTCTGAAAATACCTGGCTAAAAATTACTTCTTAGTAAAGTTTCAGTGCACTTTACTGTGACTTATGTTGACAATCCACAGGGCAATAAAAGAACTGTGGAAAATTTATAGTAGAATGAATGCAATCAACAATATTGCAACACTGCATTAGTGCCCTTCAGAAAAAGATATGGCCCAATGTAGTAAAAACATTCTGGCTGAGAACTCAAAAGTGATGCTATTAGGTATGAGCTCGTAAATGTAGTGTCTTCAAGTTCATCGAAGAGGACTCTCCAGATATTACTGTCCATAATAATGCGCCATAGTGTAAACAACACCATTTATTAAACTCACTAATATTTTGCTGATTTTCTACCCATCAGAGCACAATAATAAATGTGACAGGAACAGCACTAAACTAAGTAATCGTAGAAACTATTGTCCTTATATGCCCTCTATGGGTCGGATAATCATAAAATTAATTTAGAGAAGTCCTGCTATCAGATCTTAAAAAAATTATAGTTACCAGATCATTGAGAAATTAATGCAACTATACTTGTTGATGTTGGAAGAGTGCTTCATACTGCTTTTAATTCTAAAAGCAGTATGATCAATGACTGCCTTTCTATGTGCAAATATTCATGCATTACTAGATAACTATGATGACTACATCTCTCATTAATAAGCATTTGCAAGAATTAAATCTGGTACAGGAAAATGCTCACTCCAACATATGGTTCTACTTCAGAGTTGTAATAAAGATTTTATCCAGTTGTCCCAATCCCTAGAAATTTTATCAAAAAATTATAATTTTGAGCAGAGCTATGCATTAAAAAGAAAACGTTAAATGCCTTAAAATGTTAGACATGGTGCAAGATAAGAAAAATGCAAACATACAAACAGTTCCCAACTTAAAAAAATTATCTTGAAAGGGCTGGAAAATGGCAAATTGTAAAAATTTTATTTCACACACCATTTAACAGCAGTCTTTCACAAGGCAGAAAAAGCCCACCTAGTACATTCACGTATTCCCCCCCCCCCTTCAGCATGAATTGACTATTCTTGGCAATCTGCCAGTGGGCATACAATACTTACCTCAATCTCTCAACACAAAACATACTATACTATATTTTTAGTGTTCTCATGGATCTTTAATCTCTCATGATTCTTAAAAGTCCCAAAGAAAACATATGATACATTAGCCTGTTATGGAGAGATTTTATAAAGAGAAAAAACAAGCCATGTTCCAATGTCTCTTGATAATTCCTTAAGATTGAACAGCCAAATTAAACCTTGCATTGATAATTACATATTGAAATCCAAGTCGTATGAATTCTGTGACAAACAGAAATAACCTTTAAAACATAATGTACTGCAAGCAATATGGCATAATTAACAGATAAAGGGATTAAATTTGGCTTATGTAAAATTTGTAACACACAAGTTGAGGACAGCGTGTTTTTTTTTATTTTCAATAAAAGCTTTAAGTCTGAAAAATGTTTTCTTGGTATATTTAAGAAGCCATCCCAATACTTAACATGTTCATGTATTTTTCTGAAAGGCACATATATGAGTGAGGTATGCAGATACACATGGGCATTAGCAGTTCAGACATTCTTTGCCATCATAATGAGTGGACGAAAAGAGTTGAGTCCATTCAAATGTGGTATGATAGTTGGAGCCCACAAGTTTAATCATTCAGTCAGATTTTGGTCACAATGCACATACCATCCTACTGTCAGTGAGGTTATCGTGACATGGAAATGTGATAGAATCACCACATCCCCTCTTGTCAAATTGGTACCCCAAGAAACAGACAAATCAGTACTGGTGAACTCGAGAGTATGTTGTCACAGTAAATAGTCAGTGAACCTTAGTAACCATTGGAAACCACCTCTGGAATGGATGCCAGTGACAGAACTATTTGCTGGGAGGTGTTTGGCCTTGGGTTTCATGGTCGTGCTGCAGTTTACAAGCCCTTATACCTGCCAACACGCAAACACCATCATTGGACGGTGGATCAATGGAAGAATGTCCTGTGGAGTGATGAATCACGGTACATGATCTGGCAGTCCAATGAACGTGTCTAGACCTGGCAGATGCCTGGTAAACAATACTTACCAGAAGTCTTGCATCAACTATTAAATTTGGAGGTGGTAGCATAATGGTCTAGTGTTGTTTTCCCTGGGTTGGACTGGGCGCATTGGTTTCTGGGTCAAGATCTTTAAATGCCGATGCCTACCTTGATATTTTGGACAATTCCATTCTTCCCACACTGGCAACAGTTTGGAATAGGAGCTTTCTTTTATCAGCACAATAACACCTGCTCACAAAGCAAGGGCCCTAGCTAAGTTTAAAGACATGGAGGTAAAAGAACTAAACTGGCAGCCCAAAGCCTCGACCCTATCAAACATCTTTGGGATGAGTTGAAGCAAAGGTTGCATGTCAGACCTACTTGCCCAATTAACATTTGTCAACTGTTAGCCATACCACAGAAGAAATGGAAACTAATTCCAGCAACAGTTTACCAGAACTTCATTTTTTTTCCCCTTTCCTTTAGTGTTACACGGTGATCAGCATTTTTTTTACACAAATTATGGACTCTACAATCATGTTATATTTTAATTTCCCAACGTTTTGACCTTCATATGAAGGTCATCATCTGGAGTACACACACACACACACATACATAAATACACACACACACAGAGACAAGCTAAATTACATTTCACATATGAGAATGATTTGATCAATGGTTATTCTACTGGTCTGACCTCTAGTGAAAATAAAAAGGTATCCCTTGCTTAACGCGGTGAAATTAATTGTGGCAATCCCTTGATATACGCGGCAAGAGTTTTGATTAACGCGCCTTTAACCCTGCCGAGCTTGCAGCTGATCTGACAGATACATGTAAAATGTTTAATATAAATATTCTTACACAATTCAGTGTATAGCGTGGAGGTCATGAGTAGCTGTGCATTCATATGTTGCGAGTGATATTCCACACTGTTTTTTGCTGTCAGTTTGGTTTAACACGTTACATAAAGGTTTGTGATATTTGACAATAAATTGTATCTGAGAGATACCGTGACCTCCAACGTCAGTATAGTATGTTTTTTTATTCTTTGTTCAGTAATTTCTAGATTGTAACTGAAAATAAATAAACCATTACTGAAATAGAGAGCCAAAGGCATATTTATCATACATGTCCTCAAGGAGATGTGCTTTACATTATGGAAAATATTAAGGAAAGTGATCTGGAGCTTACTCCACCTTTACTACAAGTTGCCGATAAGGTTGATTATGCTTGCATCCCGAAACGTTTAGTTTCTATATATTCGGCACGAAACTCTTGTAGTTTCTATATTCGGCTATGAAATAATGTTGGATTCAATATTTATCATACATGTCCTCTAGGAGATGTGCTTTACATTATGGAAAATACTAAGGAAAGTGATCTGGAGCTTACTCCACCTCTACTATGAGTTACCCATAAGGTTGCTTATGCTTGCATCCGCTGAAACTTTTAGTTTCTATATATTATTATTATTCAGGCCTCCATGGAGTCAAAAGACTCATCGTGGGAGGTCCTTCCTAAGAACATAAAGTCTGTCAAGACTCATCGAGGGAAGGTTCCCCCTAAGAAACAAAGTCTATCATACCACTCCTTAAACTCATTGACCGTTCTCACCCTCACCACTCTATCAGGCAATGCATTCCACGGCTCAACCACCCTCCATGCAAAGAAACCATTCCTCACCCTCTTGCTCACAGTTTCCTTTCGTAACTTCCAGGGATGGCCTCTTGTCATCACTCCTTCCCGCTGTTCAACCAAGTGAAAGAACTCCCCAGTGTCAACCCTGTAACCACCTCTCAACAGTTTAAAAGTCTCAATCATATCACCTCTCCTTCTATCCACCAAACAACTCTGCAGTCCACATTCCCTCAGCCGATTCTCATAACTATCCTTGTACAGTCCTGAGACCATCTTTGTCATCCGTCTTTGTATCTTTTCCACAGTTAATTTATCCCCTTCAAATCCTGGGGACCAAATCTGAGAACAATAATCCAAGTGTGGTCTGATCAGAGACTTATACAACGGAATGATAACCCTCTTATTATCTCTGCAGGTCAGTGTCCTTCTCATAATTGCAGCAATCCTCTGTGTTACCTTCACCACCTTTGCAATATGTCCCCTTAACTTCAGGTTTCTATCAATCATCAACCCCAGATCTCGTCTCCCCAACTTCCTCCAGTATAACTCCTCCCATAGAAAATGCAGCATCCCATCGATGTTTCCCAAACCTCAAGACCTAACATTTTGCTGCATTAAACTGACACCTCCATTCATTTGCCCATCTATCTAGCTTATTCAAATCCTCTTGCAGGGCTACCACATCTGCACTATTACTAATAATCCTTCCCAGCTTCACATCATCCGCAAACAACTGAATATCCCCTTGAAATCCACTGGCAATGTCATTGGTATAAAAGTTAAACAATATAGGTCCTAGTACTGAGCCCTGTGGAACCCCACTTGTAACCTTCTGCCTCCTTGAAACTGCTCCACCATACACAACTCTCTGATACCTAACAGACAGCCGATCCTGAATCCAGTTGACCAATCTGACATCCAGACCCATGTGTTGCAACTTAAATATCAGCTTATCATGTGGCACCCTGTCAAATGCCTTTGCTAAGTCTAAGAAAATTGCAGTATATGCTTTTCCCTCATCTAATGTTCTTGTAACTTTATTATAAAAGGCTAGCATATTGCTAAAACAAGAGCACCCTTTCACAAATCCATGTTGACTCTCACAGATAACATTACCCTCATCTGCCCAGTGCTGTATACGGTCCCTCACTACTTTCTCCAAGATCTTAACTACTGATGACACACAGACTGGTCTATAATTAGACACTTCCAGTCTGTTACCACCCTTAGGCAATGGCACTATCTTACCTTCCTTCCATTCCCTGGGCACCTTTGCCGAAGCCAGACTTTCATTGAAAAGCCAGGTTAAAGGCACTGTCAGTTCCCTAGCACATTCTCTCAAAACTCGTGGTGAAATACCATCCAGTCCCAAAGCTTTATTGACATCCAGAGTTCTCAGTATCTGAAACACTCTCCTCCTGTACCGCTAAACCTTGAACCTGCCCTATCCCTCTAGCATTAAAACTGACTCCTCCAGGATGAAATACTCCAATAAAGTGGTCATTGAACATTTCCACTATGTCCTCTGCATCAGTCACTATTCCCATTTTTATCCCACAATATCATTCTTCCACAGTCATTTCTCCTCCTACTGGCCACATAGCTAAAAAATTCCCTAGAATTTTCTTTGGATTTTAGGGCCAATCTCCTCTCATATTCCAGTTTCACTTTCCTTACCACACTAGTCACTCTTCTGGCCTGTGTCTTATATTCTTCACGCATCCTCTCTTCACCTGTCTCCTTATATCTCTTCCATATCCTCTTTTTCACATGCAATTCCTGTTTAATATTGTTTGTCATCCACTTTACTCCAAATTGTGTCCTCTTCTCACTCGTGGTATACAACTTACCATTGCTGCTAACAAATATTCTTTCACAATTTTCCACGCACTAATGATATCCCGGCCTTCCAATTCCTCCCTCCATGAAACTTCCAGAAGTTGACGTCCAAGACTATTATAATCACCTGCATTATAATTCCACATAAGTTCCCGTCTCTTTGATACTCCTGCATGTCTATTCATTTTCCAAACACTATTCATATTCAGCACGAAACTCTTGTAGTTTCTATGTTAGACTATGAAATAATGTTGGATTCAATATCCACTTAATTTGTACCATCATGTAATATATTTGCAGTGTTTTTTCTTTGTTTTATTGCATTTTAGCACATACTAGTAATGAACGTATCTCTCAGATATACCGCGACCTACGCTGCAATTTTTACCGCCACGAGCTCCACAGGGTTACATTTACCATGCAATAACATGCAAGCCTTGTGGCGTGAGCATGATGACGTCATTCCTCCTACACATTATTAATACAGTAATCGATCATGGATGAATTTTAATTTTTGCCATTGATTATTAGATTTGATTAATGCGGTAACATCGAGGGATACCTGTATAATAAATAAATAAATGAAATAAATTAACTACATCAAAGCTATATTCTATTTAAGACAACATAGAAAAACATTCTTTCATATAGATAGTTTTGTTACAGTGAAAATGATGTCCTAATTTAACATGACAATTGTTATATTAGATTTAGGATCATGGATTACCTATAGTTCTATGTAAAATTAACTCTTAGGGAGAAAGGTTTAGTGGGTAGAATATGTGCCTTCCATATGTTTGGGATTTTTAGGCCATCATTATTGTTTAGATTAGGGTGATTGATAAGAATCTCACAGGCCTCCTTAAATTTACATTCATATCATGTTTTGGTGTGATGTAAACATCAGGTGTTTTTTTAGTCAATTCTATGTAAAGTGTTCAGCACATGATCAGAAAGACAAGCTTGACCATAGTTATATTTAATGCATCTTTTATGTTCATTTTTTTCTGATAGGAATTGTGTGTCCTGTTTCCCCTATGTATAGCAAATTACAGGTGCAATGAATACGGTATACCCCAGGGTGGGCCAGTGAGAGGATCCTTGGATGTATTGATTAAGTTCTTTAATTTTGCAGGAGGTTTAAAGGTAGCTTTAAGGTTGTATTTTTGTAGTATTCTGTTTATTTTGTCTGATATCCCTTTAACATATGGAATGGTTAAAGTTTTATTATAGGCTTGTTTATTTTTGTTTTTAAGTGAGGTCTTGTACAGAATTTTGTTGTTTACCAGAACTTAGTGGAGAGGTGATGCCAAACAGTAATGGCTGTAATAGCAGTGAAAGGAGGCCTAACCTCATATTGATAGCAATGCAGTGACGGAAAATAAACAGTTGCTGCTGATACGTTTGGCAACAGTATATTTGGTATTGATGAACAATTTTAAGCTACACCACAACATTCACATATGATGCAAGACAAATACAAGAATTAACTTACTCATTACAGATATTACTAGTGTCATTTGTTGTTCCTGCTTGTCTAAGTCTTCTAAGTCTGTTTAACACAAAGTATTAACATAGATAACTGCTTTGTGTAAAGGCAAACACATTACAAATTCACATCTCTTTATGTCTAGGTATCTTTGTAGCATAACTGTAAGGGGACAGCATGGTTTTGTGAAGGATAGATCATGCCTCAGTAACTTGCTCAGATTTTATAACGCAGTGACGGCTGAACTGGATAAGGGTAATGGGTTTTCAGTGATACTGCTGGACCTGCAGAAAAGGCCTTTGACACGATACCACATGGAATTCTAATCCGTAAACTGCAACATATGGGAATGGATGTAGGGTTGGTGAGATGGATAGGATGGTGGTTGATGGAGAGATATCAGAGAGTGGTTTACTCAAGAGTAGAGTCCAAAAGTCCAATTCTTACAGAAGTTTATCCATTTCTGTTTAGCCACTTATACACAATAACTGAGCTCTCATACATTTTTCTCTATATTCTTTTAGGGCATCCGCCTTAAAGTTAGGAATCTGGAAAGAGCTTTATTTAAGATAGTAATGTTGTCTGGATACAGAAAGGGAAGCTGGAACCAATTTGACATCCTCCCTCATACATTATTTCTCACCTATAGGTGAGAAATAATGTATGAGGGAGGATGTCAAAGAATTGTTGCAAGAAGTGAAAAGGAAGAGCAACAGAGTGAAGTTTGTGAGTCTGCTGCCATGCTATGATAGAGGCAGACTGAGAAGGACAACAATGATAGCTAATGGATCAATACACAAGTTGTGCAGAAGGAATGATGTAGACTGTAGAGTTTGATGGACAGAAAGATTTGTACAATGCTGATGGACTGCACTTAAATGGATCCAGAGTTAGGTGTCTGGAGAGAGCTTTATTCACTGAGAGTGTGGAAGAGCAAAGTTCAGGAAAACTAATGCATTAGGGCAGATGCAGTAAGTATGCGTGAAGGCAATCATCAAGCAAATGAAGAATCTAGTCTCTCAGGCCACAATATTGAATGGGATAGTCAATTCAGAATGTAAAGATGGTTGGGGATAAGGGATGTTCCAGTTTCTATATACTAATGCTAGAAGCATCGGGAACAAGGAAAAGTTATAGGCATTAGTGAGACGTGGCTAATAGCTGATGAAATAGTATTTTCAGGAATAGAATGTGAAGGGTTTAGTATTTTCAGGAAAGATAGAGAAAATAGGATGAGGGAGGAGCACTGCTGATGAATTACAGTGAAAAAGAATAGAAGATAGACAGGAGGTGGCTATTAATTTGAAGCAGTCTGGTGCAAGATTACGGTCAGTAAGAAAAATATGCAGGTGGTTGTTGCTACAGGCTTCCAGGGAGTTTCCTGGATGATCTGGAAGACATGCACTGGCAAATTAGTATATTGAGTACAGGTCGAGTGATTATTACGGGGGACTTCAACTATGGAGTTATAGACTGAGAGATAATTACTTGAGGCAGCATGTGATGTAAGGAGACCAGGGGTATGAGAGTATTGGACTTGGTCATAGGATCAGAAGAGTTATCCATAATCAAGGTGACCACATTGCCTCCAATTAATGAAAGTGACCATGCAGCAGTGGCACACTCAGGATTTAATCTTGGGTGGAGGGGGGGGGGGAGTTGAGTAGACGATTTGAGAATAGACACTATGCATTGCATGCGACCTGTGACTAAGCATCTGCAGTGATCGCCAATACATGAAACCCGTGATCTCCTTAGGCCTGGCTCAGGCAAATGAAGTAGCGCTCCGTCTGCCCAAGTACTACCTCATTCACCTTGCATTCAGGGATAGAATGTGAAGGGTTTAGTATTTTCAGGAAAGATAGAGAAAACAAGATGAGGGAGGAATACTGACCATTCCTGAGAGCGATAGGGTATATTCCAACCTTATGTGACCACTAATTCATAAGCAGTATAGAAATAGAAGACATGACACAACATAAATAAAAAAAATAATTTTAATTAGGAAAAGATATTGGGAAAATTTTTCTATTGTTTTTTCCTTTTTCTTTGGGGGGGGGGAGGGCAGAGACCTTTGTCCCTCTCCCTGGGTGCACTAATGACTGTCACTAAATTTAATAATTTTAAACTTTGAATGTAATGGTAGTAGGTTTCTGAGTCTTCTTTTCAGTGGAAGCAGCAGCATACTTATACACTGAATTTTATCTGTCATTCTGCTTTGGGACCGTTCATCTTTTCAACTGTATGTTAATGATATTGAGAGAGGTCTGAATGCTGATATGTAGTTGTTTGGAAATGATGCAAAGTGGGGAGAATATTTTGAGTAGAGAGGATGCTGTGACTTTGCAAAAAGACTTGAATGCACTGGCTGAATGGGCAAATAAGTGGGTTTTCAGTTCAATGTTGAAAAGTGTAAGGTTTTGAAATTTGGGAAGCAAAGATGGAATGCAGAATAAACAATTGGTGGAAATGTCTTGGAGGAGGTAGAAGAGATGAATTTTAGGTACTTGTGGACAAGTACCTAAAATTCAGGAGACATATTGCTAAAATTGTGAGGAACGTCACAACAGATAATGGGAATGATGAGGAGGGCAATACCTTTAAGAAATAAGGATGTTATGGTTCGGTTGTATACAGCTTTCATCAGGTCATATGGATTACTACACAGATTTTGTTACTTAGTTTTCAAAAAAGATGTATTTGAAAGGGTACAGAGACGACTAAGGTAGTTTCTGGAATGTTGAGCATGAAGATAGATTGAGAAAATAATTGCAGAAACAGAGCCTCAAGTTTTTATGGAATTGTTATAAAATAAATGTGAAGGTTTTGCATAGGATGGGGGGAACAAGAGGCCATTCCAAGAAGCTGTATAAGGCATGATGAAGGGAATATGATTTTTTTTTTTTTTTTTGCATGGAGAATGGCAAGTAATGAGAATGCATTGCTCGAGAGTATGGCGAGTGCGAAGCCCGTGAATATATTTAAGATTCAGTATGATAAAGTGAGCGTGTGTGGAAACTCCCACAATGAGTCTTTTAAGTTCACGGACATGGGCAGCTTGTGCACAGGCACTGTGGAACTGCAGCATCCCCAATTTTTCTCGATATATAAATATATTTATTTATATTTGCTTGTAATATTTAATTTTATCATCAACAATCCTATACAATTCTCTTATTTTGTATAAAATATAATAAAAATCCATCTTGTAGCACTTAGGGGGGGGGGTGAAGGACGCTAGCAGCACTGTGTTTACCACAGTGTCATATTACTAGTATTTGCTATGCGTGCAAGCATATGCACGTCACAGTGAGATGCGAGCAATTAGCGTAATGCGGCACTGTCCGTCGCGCAGTTCCACTGTTATTTATATGCAGTTTGCGCCAGTAGTAGAGCGTTCGTAGTGTTTATCGTGTTTACTCCGTCTCTTTAAATATTTGGTCATTACAATTAAAGACATAACATTTGTTATAGTTTTTATTTTAGAACATTATTGGGGTTATAATAATGGATTTTATTTTTAAGTAATTTTGAATTATACTAAACTGTATAATTTTATATAATGAACAATATTTTTCATGTTTAATTTTTTTTTTTTAATTTTTACCGTAAATTTGATATTTTATCCAAACACATATACACTGTACTTGGAGTGTGTATGTATATTTCAAAAGTTGCAGCACCCCCACGATTTCAGTCCACGAGCCGCCACTGTTCACGAAGGTTTAATAATTATTAACAACAGCAATACAATAGCATAATGGTTATAAGCAGTTTCTATACATTGTGAAACACCGCAATACAGAGACATCAGCAAGCAACGACGTCTTAAATAGAGTTCGCGAATACTGCGAAGCGGTTGTTTTCCAGGCAGCATAATCTCGCTAAAACCGTCATATGAACCAATGCGGAGTTATAAATGGGCATATGTCAATATTGAAAAACGTGGTAGGAGCGGATCGTCGTAAGGCGGATATTACTATATATTTAAAATTTTAATATACACCGGTTTCCATAACTTAAGGAACAAAGAGGAAATCGAAATAACTCAAGGAAAAAAATAAAATAAAATAAAATAAATAAATATATATATATATACACACACACAAAAACTTTTTCTAAGCCTTTCTTCGACCGGTTCCCGAGTTAGTCGATCTCTGGCACGGGCAAGCAGGTTTTTCCTCCCGGAAAATCGAAATAACTCGAGAAAAAAAAAAAAAAAAAAAAATATATATATATATATATATATATATATATACATATATATATACATACACACACACACACGAACTTTTTCTAAGCCTTTCTTCGACCGGTTCCCGAGTTAGTCGATCTCTGGCACGGGCAAGCAGGTTTTTCCTCCTGGAAACTCAAGAAAATCGACCGTAGTACCCACATTATTTCAGACAGTGACATATCTATATCTTGTCAGGGTTAGGTACCAAGAGATGGCAGCATTTGTTTGCCAGCCTCTTCATCGGTGGCTGCTATAATTGGTGATAGATATGGGCCAGCTATCTCTGATTGGCTACTGGTGGAGATTGAACTGCCCACTCAGTCTCCAAAAGCTAGATAGGGTATAAAGGGCCTTGCCTACTCCTTATAAGGGAATAAAAAGGCATTAGCTGATTTTATATATATAAATAATTGTATACAAATATGTGGTTGGCACTGTCAGCAGTATATGGAAATTACTTACCCACGGCATAAAAGTGAGTTTTGGAGTAGATTTCCGTTTTGTATCTGGAGTGGGAACAAGACATTTCGTGATAGCAAAATGGTTGGAAATGGCTGTAAGACATCGTTTAATTGGTGAATTCAGGTGACAAGTCATCCTAAGACTAGAGGCCAGCCAAAGTTAGGCATTCCATGTGAATCAATCCGTCGCTGTGAATCTAATTCGAACAGTCATAAACAACATCCATGAGATGGAGTTAAGGAAGGCCACAAGAAATGGTGGTGGGTAATCGATGTCTCCAACTATCTGCCGAATTAGTTACAATCTGACCTCGCGTCAGCTACACAAACATTACTATCTGCTTTCACTGTGTGCAATGAAAGCAGGATGTCTGAAATGGGCTTGGTGCACATTAAATGGACCCAAGATCAATAAGGATCTGTTTTGTTTACATACGAGTCCCGATTTGCTCTACAAAGTGATACCACACATGCCCTGATTGGCCATCTTTCGACTGTATGCAAGTGCGATATCTGAGATATTTATCCTAGAAGACGATAATGCTCATCCTCATCGAGAAAACCTTATAGCCCAATATGGTCAAGAAGAAAATATCTTAGGCATGAACTAGCCAGCAAGGTCTCCTGACAATAACCATACTAAGCATGTCTGAGATGCTCTATTTAGACGTGTTGCTGCCCTGAACTCTCCCTTGCCCAAAAACCTTGAGGTATACTTGGCAGAGTTTTGCAAGATTATTACCAACTGAACTTCTGGACAGACACTATTATAAACAGTATTATTCAGTGGCTTAGCTAGGGTAGGGGGGGCGACACTTTTCACGTGAGACAATTTTATTTTTCGACTATTCTTTTATTTATGTTAACTTAGTAATTTTTATTAATTAATAATTAGTTTTTAACAACTATACTTACAACTAAAGTAAACAAAGTGTTTTAATTTTTTGTAGTATTGAGAGGGGCAGCAAACGCTCTAGCTACGTCACTGGTATTATTAATTATCATCATCTGACCTCCATGGAGTCAGACTCATCACATGGAACATCTTTGTGAGCGTTGTACTATGTGAAAGGTGACCAGATTCCTTATTGAGGAACTTTGATAATGTCATTTATTTATTTTTTTTTTGTTAACCATTGTCTTCATGTACCCAGTTGTTACTGTATTAAAACTATTTATGTACAATTTTTGTGGGTGTTTCTTTCACATCTCAAACCATACTGCTTTTCACCGAATAGCATAAAAATTCATCATAGTTGTTGAATTATCCCGAATTTTCTCTGTTCCTTAAATTTATGGAAAACAGTTTGCATTAAAATATGAGACGATTTTTAACACATCTTGTATCGCTGTATTAGACAGGAATGCAGTACATTATACTATACTGATTTAAGGTAATTTCACGAATTTGTTATCCCAATATTTCAGTATGCGAGGTATTGCAAAGGATACCTTCGGGTTAAAAAAAAAAAAGTTGAGAACACACTGCACCATTTAGTAGACCTGATGCTAAATGTTGATTAACTGACATATTATGTCCAATTGCTCGAAAAATGGGAGTCAGTTCCTGCAGAGAAGATAGATGTTTTGGCCTTAGGCAATATTCTGATTTTTGCCTACAATATAGCGCTACAATATATGGTTCAGATCACAGTTTTTGAAATGGTCTAAATCCCATGACAATTCTATTTACATAACTGGAAGGTGAATAAATGAAAGTGCTATGAACAGAATTCTCCAAAATAGCAGTAATGTTCAGTGCTGATTTTGCCAAATACTGTGACATCGGGTACTAGTCCAGACTATGATGTATTACACCCTGAAACATATTTAACAATCGAGTCGATACACTGGTGATGAACATCATTCAGACAGTCTTCCTACTGAAATATCAAGTTATCTTAATTCTTCATTCTATAAGTAGATCTCTCTCTCTAATGATCACCATCCAATCACAAAGAGCTCTGAATCATATAAATTCAGCCACAGCTTTGCCTGGTATGATGTTTGAATTATACTCGGAATTCTTCCTGTGAAAATCAAAGCTGTGGAATCTCATATAAACATTTTGCAGGTGCAAAAAACCAAATAATTTTATTACATCCTCAAGTAAACCAGTGAATGCATTCCTTATATGCAATGTCAATAATAACAGTAAACTTTATAGCCTCACCCATGTGCTAGGAAATCTGGCGATTTTTAGAAATTTCAATGCCTTCTTTTAAACAGCAAATTTAAACACGTTGACTCTTGATATTTGAAACCGGGCTATATGAGAGAGCATTTAAGTTTTCTAAGAAATTATAGCCTTGCTGTTCTCCTTTATCCAAACATAAGCAAACAAAATTTGCACATGAATTATCTCCACAACTTGAAGATATGCGTCTGTAGAGAGGCCTTCACATCAACTACCTCAACAATATGGGAAGGGTCACGACCATAACCGGTTTCAGCCTTTGAAGTCTTATAAGTGGAAGCTAGACCAAAGATACAAGGTTAAATCAACACAGAAATCATATTTTTTCTCATATAAGAGTCGTAAAATATTATCACAGTATTATTATAGTACTCTGGATCAGTAATAGTTGAAGAAAGATTTTTCGCTTGGGCATAAATTATATTATACTTGACGAGAAATTATATTAATCATTTTTCCAAGCATAAGCAAACAAAGTTGTGTGTGTAGACTAGTTCTGAAGTGTCTTCAAAACTAGTCTACTTATAGGCAGAGGCTGATGACTTCATCTGAGTAATGACCTTCCTATAATGTTTATACGTTATGGAGTGTGGCGACAATTCTTGGTGTGGACCTCACCTCTAAATACCAGAAGGCCAGTCGCGAAGACACAAACTTTGTTTGCATACGCTTGGATAAATTATTACACTAATACACTTTCCTGTAAAGTATATTATACTCTACAACCAAGTGAAAAAAAAAAAATTTCCACAGAGTAGGATTTGAAGCCGATCCCAAGTGTGTTATTGTCGCGACGTCTCCTTTCTGTCGTGTTCTAAATCTATCTAGTTTCAAGTCACTTTTATGAATAATACAACTAATTACGAAATGATCACCGATCCAAAAGTAGGGAAATTTATATTTATACTGCGCCACCCTATTCTTAGATTAGTCTATATAAATAGTAGGATCAGTTCTAAATTAAGTTAACAGTCATCTCATTAGGCCGAATCATCTATTATCATTTTTACTTGGGGTTCCCGCAAGATTCGAATATTTATGAACGGTGCAATAATAAGGAATTCAGGCAAACACAATATTTAGATCAACAAAATAAAACATTTAATATATGATATGGTTAACAAATACAAGAACTCTATTTTAAAATGGAACTATACAATTAACTTAACACTTCTTCTTAGGTCACTGATGCTAATTCAATGTTCTAACTTTAATATACTATTCACAGTCCCAAAAACACAAATCTTCTTCCTCAAGTCAATATAACAATTTCACATTTTATTCAGTCTTCACAAATCTATCAGCTCAATGTTTATATTCACAGCAGGCAATAAACTACGTAAGCTATATTCCAAGCAAATATATTCCCGGACCTTGAGCATCGGAGATATATTACAGTTAATGCTAGAATAGAGAAACTTATACAACTACTCTTACCAGACAAATTCTTCAATACATCAAATTATTGAGAGAGCACTTATGAATTAACTTAATTAACATTAGCGGAACACACATAACAAATATTCTCCATAGTTTAAACTGTATTACTGTAAGTCGCACTTCACTATTCCAAACAACAGTAATTAGGTACTAATATCTTTTCTGTTCACTTTTCTCCAAGTAACCAATATAACCTTTTCCTAGGGCAACATAGAATTTAATCGTAATCCAGATTAACTAGAACTAATCAGAATTTTCGCATTGACTGTCCAGTTTCCTCTTATCTGATTACGGCATCAACCTTTCTTCATAACAACAGCAGATTTCGCTTATAACATTAAACTTTATGTTTCACTACTTATAGGTTCACTTCCGAACACTATACTCATAAATTTCTGCCCTGAGGATTATATAATCTTGGTTCCGCAAAACTCTCTCCTCACTCTTATTAATTCTTCTCTATACTTCCCTTTTTCATGACCTTCACTCTTCTCTATATATCTATCTATCTATGACCTTGACTCCCACCTTACGTTCGAACGCCACGCTCTACTCCACTCGTGGTTGTTTACGCGTGCGTCTCCATGACAACAGACTGCACGTAAACATTTCGCTAATCTAATGTACGGTCTAATATTATTCATGAGTGATTACATAACATTAAATATTTCACAAATAAAAACAACAGAATATTTAAGCTACTTCTTTAACTTTTTGATTACGTGTACAGTTAAATATAAATTAACACTTTACGTTACACCACATATATTTATTTACACAAAATTCTAAACATATTATTATTTTATAAGTTAATAGCAGGTCAGATTTTGAGTAAATATTTAATTAGTAATTCTTAATTAAAGAATAATAAACAATTTTATATAAACCATGATTAATATTTAATAAGCAATGTTAAATGTGAATGAAAAATAATAAATTACATAACATAGCTTCATTCACAATTTAACATTATACTATGAGGTATTCTATAATATGCTATAATCCCTTCACAAGCAAGAAATATTAATACCTTATTTTACCAGTTGTACAGTTGGTGTCCTCCCGCGATGAGTCTTCGGACTCCTTGGAGGTGTCAAAAGTAATAATAATAATAAGCAAACAAAATGTTTGCACGTTATATGTGAAATATCTTTTAGGAGTAGGCACTTATATAAATAAACAAGTTGACTTTTGACTTTCCATCAATACACTTAGTATATTGTTGTCTTCATCCTTATTTTACCTGTCTAATCAGATTATATATATATATATATATATATATATATTTTTTTTTTTATTTTTTATTTTTTTTATTTAACTTGTTAAAATAAACATTACACGATAGGCAACAATGACTATTTACATATTATAAGTATATATTTACAGAGAAAGAAAAAGAAACATTTTCCTTTCGGGTGTACAATAGAGATATAAATGAATATTCAAAATTAACAGTTCAGTTTCATTCTGAGTTATCATTCAGATGGAGCACATTGTCGTCGTCAATCCAGAAGAGGGTACCAGTTGGATTCCACTCCTCTAGGAATTTCGCGACAGTTCTTGTTTCTTTGAAGTGCTCAAGTTCCAATAGAAGCCTGCTTTTTAGTTTCCGACGGAGGATGTGCATGAGGGTTTGTGCAGTTTCAGTGATGGATGGGTGCTGGTTACTTCTTGTCTGTTTTAGGTAAAAGCTGTAGATGACGGCCTTAGCGCAGATGAAGATGAAATTGCATGTTCTGTGTCTGTTTTCTTCTGTGTGGACTAAATTCCAGTAGTCTTCTTGGCTGTGTGTGTAGTTACAGGTGCTAGAGGCGGTATTCAGGGCATAGGTGATTATCACTTTGTTTGCAGGGCAGGTCAGATATGTGTGTTCCAAGGTGCCTGAAACGTCACAGAATGGACACAGATCCGTTTCTCTTAGCTTAAATTTGTAGAGCTTTGAAGGAGTTGGCAAGATGTTATGCCATAGTCTCCACTGTATTTCGGAATCTGGTTTGGCACATTTTGATTTATATGGCAGATCCCACTGATATATAGATAGATAGATAGATATATATCTGATTAGACAGGTGTAATAAGAATAAGGTGAAACCATATTATTACTGTAATAAAAAAAAAAAAAATACATCACCTCCCGGAATGTGCTTTTCTGTGGAGGAGAATTGCTTCCTGCTTACCATTCAGAAGAACTAAGATTCGATATTTGAGTTAACACCTTGGATTACTTCAGAATACCTTGAAAATTACATATTCTGTGGTAACCAAAGTAGAGCAAAGAGAAAGATCTTTCTTAATCACTCACCAGTTTTAGAAAAGGATAGAGTCCTACTGAACTAACAGGTTTCGAAATCCTAGTGGCAGGGTTTGAATAAATGTCACCTCAGTACTAGTTTAAAATGGCATGGACAGCAAGGAACTAAGATATCTAAGCATGGCAATATAAGAAGATATGCTGCTACTTTGAACCAGCTTTATGACTCCCTGAGGGTTAAAGGAAGGCCAGCTGATGTGTGTTTGGTGACGTGGTCGTTGCCCGCGGGTATCTGTGGGGAAGTATCGGAGGGGGGGATGAGAGATACACGATCCTGGGTGTTTCCTCCCATCATGGTGTGGAGTGGGAATGTTTTTGTATTCCTCAGCCTTAGAGGGTTTCCTGTCACTGGCGGGTGCATCTATTTTTGTGGGATGGTGGTGTATATATTTGTAATGAAATGAGATTTCGTGTAGTGGGAAGATTGGTTGGGTTTGTTTATTGTTTATTTTTGTGGTTTAGATTTTGAGTGGTTGTGTCTTCCTCCTGTATCGTGTTTTTTTGGAGGGGAGGATTGAGTAATTTTGTTTGTACATACATTTTTGTTTACTTATTTTAATGCTCAGACTGCATTGAAGTTTTGGATAAACAAATATCCTTCTTGCGTTTTGCATTTCTTGCAAAAGATGGAGTAGTTATTTTAGATTCTCATTGATTGATTGAGGATTTAATGATTTTTCTATTGGAGCATCAATTGCCAGACTTTAGCAAGCAATGACATACTGAGAAATATAGGAATCAAGTTCCACTCACGTACATGAAGAAAGAAATACAGAATCAGACACATTACGGGACACACAAAATCATCAAATACATTTTTCTACCCATCCACACGGGAAGGCAAAAAAAGTTGCATTTCGGGTTCGGGAACTGTTAACATGTTCACAAAAAATATCTATAATAAACCCCCTGGCACAACTATGTAAGTTGTCAACCAAGCAAAGGAAAATTAAATGTTCAAATCTACTTTCAAAACGAAAAACAATACATCCTTAAAAATGAAATAAAACCATGACCACGAAAGTAACAAACTCCGTTTCATGCAGGGAATTGATTCCGAATCACCCTACACAACTACGAGAACTTTGACAGTCAAACAGAGCAAAAGGAAATACAGGAATACCTTGTATAGCGCGGTTTTGAACAACGCGGGTTTTATTATTACACTTACATTGTCAACACTGACCGGCGACTCCCGGGCGCCGCAAGTGACAGTCGAGAGCCACGTTTATGCAGTAGTTATTCGATTGGCTCTCAGGTAGACACGTTCTTTCCCCGCGGCATTTTATTATTTACGTTAATATTAGTATTTAAATTTTTTTTATTATTTAAGTATGAGTGAAAAGAGACAAAACAAAGAAGACACTGTTGGAGTAACAAAAAAACGCAAACATTAGAGAAGATACTTGAAATTATAAAATGTCACGAGAATGGCGCTTCGTTTGCTAAAATAGCACGTGAGAATTCAATGAATGAGTCATCTGTACGAACAATTATTCAGAGCAAAGAAAAGATTAAACAACATGGAATGACAACGCTTCTTATATGCCAAAAGTGATCACGAGAAATCGATATTCTACAATGAAAAATATAGAACGCCTTCTAATGATCTGGATTGAAGATTGTAATCAGAAAAATATTCCTTTGGGTCAAATGATAATCCAGGCAAAAACAACAAGTCTATATGACAAAATAAAAGAAAATGAAAGCGAAAATGAAGGAGGTACAACCAGTGAAATTTATAGCAAGTCGCGGGTGGTTCTACAATTTCAAAAAGCGTATTGGACTCCATAACGTAAGAATCCAAGGTGAAAGCGAAAGTGCTGACACTAAAACTGCAGAATTATTTTCCAATGAATTGAAGGAGCCTATTGAGAAGGAAGGCTACACAGATGATCAAATTTTTAACGCTGACGAGACTGGCTTGTTCTGAAAAAGAATGCCATCGCGCACATTTCTAGCAAAGAAGGAAAAAAACACAAGCTGCATATAAAGTGTCAAAAGACCGACTGACACTTTTACTAGAAGGTAATGCATCAGGTGATTTAAAATTTAAGCCACTGTTAGTATACAGAGCGAAAAACCCAAGAGCTCTTAGACTTTACAAAGAACAATTTACCTGTTCATTGGCGTTCGAATAAAAAAGCGTGGGTGACTCGTTCAATTTTCGAAGACTGGTTTAAAACTTTTTTTGCCCTTAAGTTAAAAGCAATTGTAAAAACATGATATTCCTTTCAAAATTTTGCTTTTATTAGACAATGCGCCAGGCCATCCAACTCTATTGACTGACTTAGATGAAAATGTCAAGATTCATTTTTTTCCCTCCAAACACAACATCAATTATGCAGCCGATGGATCAAGGCGTTACTCCACTTTCAAGGCTTACTATTTAAGACGAAATTTTGCTCAAGCTATTAAAGCTGCAGCAGAAGAAGATTCTTGGACTTTGAGCGAATTTTGGAAGAAATTTAACATAAAAGATGCCATTCAAAATATTTATGAATCTTGGCAAGAGGCGACTCAAAGCAACATGAGAGCCGTATGGCATAATATCTTGCCGCATTGTTCAAAGGACTTTGTTGCCTTTGCGACACAGAAAGAGGAAATCTCAACAGAAATTGTGCAGATGGGCAAATATCTTGGTTTTACGAATTTAGATTGTAACAATGTGAACGAATGTATTGATTCTCATTCAAATGATCTGGATGATGAAACCCTTTTGGATTTGGAACAACAACGAGCCTATGAAGCAGATGAAGACGAAGATGACTCCACTGATATCATGGGTGAAGAATTTTCCTTTTCTGACCTTTCAACTTTTGTGATAAAAATCGACGAAGCTTCCGACTTTCTCATAAATGCCGACCCGAATTTGAAAAGAAGCATCAAAGTGAGACAAAGTCTCAATAATGCCATCAAATACTACAGAGATCTAGTACTTGAAGGATGGTTCAACGAACATTAAAAGACTACTTTAGTAAAAAGTAAAGTTACTGTAAACTAAAATTGAAGCAATATTTTTGTTTTCTACAACTTTTATATCAGTTTAAAAGGATTTTATTTGTTATTTAGTTATTATTAGTTATTTAAAAATAAAATCACCTAACGCCTTTTTATTCCAGTATACGAGGAGTAGGCGAGGCCATTTAGCCCTATCTAACTTTTGGAGACTGAGTGGGCAGTTCAATCTCCACTGGTACCAATCAGAGATATCACTAATTAAGCGGTACGCAGTGAAGAGAGACGGCTCAAATGTGCCGCCATCTCGTGGTCCCTAACCTTAACACAATATATTTAATGTCTGAAATAATGTGGGTTCTACGGCCGATTTTCTTGAGTTTACGGGACGAAAAACCCGAGTTTCCGGGAGGAAAAACCCGCTTGCCCGTGCCAGAGATCGACTAACTCGGGAACCGGTCGAAAAAAGGCTTAGAAAAATTTCCTCTAGTCGCCGACTAGACTCGAAACCAAGTCTTCCTTCGTGCGGTCAAGCGCCGTGGTGTGTAAACGCCACATCCACTGAGCTACACAGACTCTTATTAGTTATTTTATTGGTTAATAAAAATAACTTTTATTTTTTTTTATTATCCTACATTTTTGTAATAAACAAATTAAATTGAAAACCTTTATAAATAGATCTCGAACAACGCGGTTTTGCATAGTGCGGACTCTTCTTGGAACCAATTAACCGCGCTATACAAGGTATTCCTGTATTAAAATCGTCTCTCAAAACGAAAACCAAGAAGCAATACATGTGTAAAAATCCACACCGACACTACCAAGAAACAGATATCATCGCACTTGAGACTGAAAAATTATTCTTTCCCCTACAAAAGTAGGGAAACAATACCCCTATTTAATTTTATTTGAACTCTTTCTTCTTCTCTTCCGTCTAAGACGGGTTGAGTCATCTCTTGAGCAGGATCCTCCAGTCTTCTTTAGTCCTTGCTGTTCGAAAAAGTTCCTTATATGTTCTGCATCCCGAGATGTTCTTTATTAATTTCAGCCAGGTAATTCTTGGTCTTCCGGGTCTTCTTTTTTCAGTTGGAAAAGTATTGATTAGGACGTTAGGAAGTTTGTCTGCGTACAGTGTGGCCAAACAATCTCAGTTGTTGTTTTCTAATTTTTCTATTGGTGTCTTTTTATACAATAGTTCTTCTCTGACTGTGATGTTTGTTTTCTTTTCTATCCAACTTATTCTATTTATTTTTCTTAAGCATTTAATTTCAAATGCCACCAGTTTTTTCTCCTCTCCTTTTTTTTTTTTTAACTGTCCATGCTTCTGCTCCATAGATGACTGTTGGTATAATTGTTGCTTAATATAATTTGATTTTGGCTTGCTTAGATATCTTGTTTGTTTTCCAGATTTTCTGTAATTTTCCCATGGTGGTCCATCCTATCGCTATTCTGTGTTTGATTGTTTTGAGTTCATCTATTGTTTCTGTTAGTTTTGATTCAAGGTATATGCAGTTGTCTACTTGTTCTCCGTTTAGGGTGGCTGAGATGGTAGTTCCGTTCTTCCCTATTTTCATCACTTTTGTCTTTTGTATATTTATTGTCATGTCATATGTTTTACAGGTTTCGTTTAGCTTGTTTATCAACTTTTGTAGTTCATTTGGGGTTCTTGCAAGAAGGACGAGATCATCCGCATATTTGATATTATTTATGTTTAAACCATTGACATTGATTCCAGGCTCACTGTCTATTGCCTTCTTTACAGCTTCTTTTAGATATATGTTGAATAGGCATGGGGATAATAGGCATCCTTGCATTACTCCTTTTTGGATTTCTATGGGTTCTGTTGTGAGTGTCCTTTTTAATTATTGCATTTGTCTTAGAGTAATATTTTATCAGAAACTGTATTATACATTTGTCTATTGCTTTTTCTAGTAGAATTTTAAGGATTTCTCTACTGATGCTATCGAAAGCTTGTTTAAAGTCCACAAAACAACAATATAGTTCTTTATGGTCTTCCCAGCTAAGCTCTGCTAGTTGGTGCAATGTGAAAATTTGGTCTATTGTTGAATAGTTTCCTCGGAAACCAGCTTGCTCTATGCCTATCATTTCTTCATAGTTGTTTTTTAATCTATTTTGTATAATTCTTATGAATATTTTATAGGTGTGAGGGAGTAAATTGATTAGTCTGTAATTTCTGCAGTCTCTTGTCTCCTTTCTTGTATATGGGATGATCTTTCCAGTTCTCCAGTCATCTGGGATCTCTCCTGTTTGTAGGATTTATTGAATAGGGTTGTTAAATATTCTATTGATATGCTGCCTCCATATGACCACAGTTCAGTAGGGATAGTATCAATGCCTGGTGCTTTATTGTTTTTCATCTGTTTTATTGCGTATCTAACTTCTTGAAAAAAATTTTGGGTGGTCATTATTTTCTTCTATTGTTGGCATTGTAGTTTTGTTTCCTTGATGGAAGATAGTCTTAAAATGGTTTGACCAGATTTTTCTTATATCTTCAATATTCCCGGTTTCACTCATCTTGTTGTTCATCATTGTTACTGCTTTTGCTGAGAATGCCTTTGTAATTTCTCTTACAGTATCATGGAAGACTTTTAGGCTGTTTTGTTGGTATGCTTCTTGGCATTTCTTACTGTAGAGAAATTCATATTTTCTACATGAATATATCGATATTTTTAAAGAACCACGTGTTCTTAATTTAGCATGTTACTGTTATTGCACTAAAGATTAAAACAAAATATTTCATACCTGTTTCATGATTGAATATTTAAGAAACTACTCAGAAAAAAAAAAAAAGAGCGGGGACGTGATTACTGATTTTCTAAACTTAAAAATATTTTTGACAAGTAAAACACAGTAATGGGAATTCGAATTTGCACAAGAAGTGAAATTATTTAATTTACCCTGTATTGAATTGAGTCAATCTGCATTCAATTAACAGCACAGAAAATCTCTGTTCCACCTAGTAAATAAAGAGATAATTCAAACTTCTCAAATTATTCCCATTGAAAGTGCATGGCTTTTAATCTAATCTGACAGAAAACACACAATTCATGGTTCCAGTTATTACTATTTTTTAGTTATACGCTAAATTCGATTCGTATGAGTGAAACTCAATGAGGGCTTCGATGTTGCAGAAAAAGAACCTTTTCAGTAATTTTACCGTAACTGATTTGGTTACAGCCAACAAATCCATACCGTGAGGGAAAAATGGTTTATGTAACAAACAGATCATCCATTATTCCCTTAAATAAAAGTAGCAATTAAAAAAACAACGAAATCCTTTTAACACTTACCTACAATGAAACCATAAAACAGCTATACTGCTTCTCCTTGATGACCAACATGTATGAGTGAAATAAGCAACAAATCGTTTTGTTGCTTATTTCACCTCTAAGTTAGTATAGGTGTAGTGTTTTCCTGGGAAACACCGAGGGGCAACGAACACGTGCCTCTCTCATCCCACCACTTCTCCTCAACCCCCTGTTCTCTCCCATCCTGTGCAGATACTATCCCACTCCTCACACATGACTGGTTGGTACCCTTGAGCAACGAAGACGTCACACTCTTTTCCTCCAATCCCCAAACACATATGGGGATAATTAAAATGGTTCAAAGTAACACCATGATTTTGAATCAAGTTATATTGTACCCTGTACAACATCGCACACTCCATTCTCAGAGGTCTATGCTAGAAGATAAGTCTTCTATACACAAGTATGCTGGGTGAAAGCTATTTGAGTGCAAATTTGTTGCATGTCAAAACAGAAAAAGGCAAAAGAAAGATGAAAACTAAAATGTAAATTTCATTGACTATAGTGTCCTCGCAATAAAAAAAAATCTGAATTTCCAGCAGCCATCTTATGGTTCCTCCCAAGTACATCATGATTTTTATTGTCGATTGCAAGACCCTGCTTATTCCAGACCTAAAGTGCTGCATGAAAAAAGTGCCATGTTTAGTTTCTAGAGCAGAGTTTACATCAATAATTACACCCTTAACAGACCACAGAACTCATATTGTAAAATGATGGAACATAACCAATGGCTCTACCCAAGGCCGGCAGAAGCGGGCATGTGGGCGTCGCTACGAAGGGGGCGCCGGGGCACGGGTCATAAATTAATTTTTAAGAAAAAAAATTTTTATCATAAAAACAAAATTCTTAGAATGATCAATATTAAAATTAACAAGGCCAGATACACCGAATAAAAATTTAAAAAAATTGTATATTGCCGCCTCTGTGATCAGCCGGCTGTTTACAATTTTGCAGCAAGAGCAGGTTAAATGCTTGCCTGCAGAATGTTGTGTCTACTGCAGTCTATCTAAAGTGAAATGGTGAACGGTTTTTATGCGCAGAAATGAATTTTCGTACAAAACATTTGTTGCTAGTTAACCAGTCATATGGTACGCATCTCAGTAGGCTACTGACAGTAGCGAAGTGTGGACTATTATTTGACTCTGTGTCGTGTTGTGTAATAATTTCTTGTGGGTATAAAATAAAAATGGAATCAAAAATTTAAAAAAAGTTATCCGGGACACAAAATCGTAAGCGTCATGCTGCGAAAGAAGCAGATATTAAGAAACAAACTGGGGCTCTTAATAAATTTGTTAAAATATTCTGATGGAGATTGTAACAAACTCGATACATCAAAAATCTAGTTTTCATGAAAGTATTATTGCAACTATTGAACAAGACTCTTGATTTAAGTGAAAAACAGTTAGGAGAAGATTTATTTGTAGTTGACCACGAAACTAACACATTGTTAGTCTCTGCAAATTTAGAAGATCCAGGTGAATGGGGAAATACTGATGAAAAATTACGAGTTGTTTTAATTGAAATGGATATATAATATAATATATCCCAGAGATACATATGGTCGTAAATTTGGCGACACGTATTATAATAGAAAAATGGAAAACGGGGAGCTCGTGCCAAGAACATGGCTCATTTATTCCGAAACAGTATGACAATGGGACAAATATGAAAGGGAAAAAATATGGGCTCCAAAATTTGCTTTTGAACAAAAATCCTCGAGCTTTTTTTTTTTTTTTTTTTTTTTTTTTTTTTTTTTTTTTTTTTTTTTTTTACGTGCCATGTCTGCTCACACTATAAATTTAATCATCAATGATGCAGCCAAAGTGAATGCAGATACAATTAGTTTCTTTGCAATTATTCAAGAAATATGCAATTTCTTTTCATTCTCTTACAAACGTTGGGCAATCCTTTTAAAGTTCGTAAAACATTTAACATTGAAACAACCATCAGAAACGCGATGGGAAAGTAAAATATCTGCCCTCTACGATATCAGTTAGGAGAAATTTACGATGCACTTTGAAATTTTAAATAATGAAAATTTTAATAAAGAAACTCAGCATGAAGCACAAATATTATGTGCTAAAATAAAGGTCTACAAATTTATTTGTTCTCTTATAACTTGGCACGATTTACTTAACAGAATAAACCCTGTGAGTAAAATGTTTCAAAACAAAAATATGAACTTTACACTTTAGAATCTATCGAAAACATAAAAATATTCTTACAAGAGTATCGATCAGATACAAATTTTAAAGAAGTTCTAAAAACGACAAAAGAACTGAGTGAAGAGGTGGATGGAGAACAAGAATTTAAAACTGGCACGGAAGATCGACGGCGAAAGAAGACACGGCAATTTGACTAGGAGCATCATGACGAAACGCCACAATATTCAAAACCCTTTCGATATTCTTAATTTTATTGTGTCCAATAATTCATCTTTCCCTAACTTTTCAATTGCTTTAAGAATACTATTAACCTTGCCCTTTAGTGTAGCGAGCTTTGAAAAACGTTCCTTTTCCATGTTGAAATTGAATAAAACCTACTTAAGAACAAGTATGTCACAAAAAAGCTTGTTATTTTGGCGTTAATAGCTGTTGTAAATGATATATGTTTTTTTTTTTGAATTTTGTGAATATGAAATCAAAAACTCTAAAATTTTAATTAAAAAAATTTCAAGTATATTTATGTAATTTAATTTATTTTCTGTTATTCTGTAAAGATGTTATTTTTTGAATATTTATATTAAATGTTCTAATTATTTCTGAATTCTTTTCTTATTTTCTCGTCTATCTTGAGTTTCTTTTATTTTCCTAAAAGATAGTTCCACTTATGAAAATTTTTAAAAATGTTTACAAGTTACTAAGAATTTATGCAAGAATTTTTTAAAATTTAGTTCAAATAAATTTTAACTTTAATTAAAATTCATTTTAATTTTGTTAGCGATTCGGGTCGGTGAGAAGGCTATAATCCCTGTATCATTATATTCAATGATTAAAGTGAAGTGGCTTTATCAAAATTTGCTTTAACTTTTGAGAATTTTTTTTGAATATTCGGGTTTTTAACGATTATCCTGCTTAGTCAACACCCCCGGTTCGTTACATTTAGCGACCCAACGTGCGGCTATTCTGTCAAAATTTATTTAAGAAATTTCAAATAATTTAAATTTTTATTGTCGTAAACCACACACGCCCGGGTCGTTACAGGGGCGCTTAGATAGAAATTGCATGCGGACGACAAGCATCCTAGCGCCGGTTCTGACTCTACCACAAGTAGCTATCACACAACAGAAATGTATTACATTTTGCAGCGAGACTGACTTAAAGAATGGCTGGCTCCTCTTTTCACTGGAAAAATGGCTGAATGACGTTATTTCTCTCCCCAATATGCAGTTCAAACCCGATTCTTCATACAAGGGAATAATAAAGATACCAGGAAGTCAAATCAGACTTTAAAAAATGTGATTGTGCAATTTGTGCTGTAGTCACTTATTCATAATGAAAATAATTTTTAAAAAATCCTGAAGCAGAATGTATGCTCAATCGTCAGATGAGCAATACAACTGCGATACATCTTACCTCTTTAACACTTCCAACTGTCTCTTCAGAAAACTATTACGTTTTTCTGCTTCTTGTAGCGCACTTTGCAAGTGTTTGGCTTGTGTTTCAAGGCTTCTGATCTTGAGATATAATTCTGAAAAAGGTCGAATTTATTAAGCAAAATTGACACACGCACGCACTAATAATCAACATGATCGTCGTAATATTATTTATACTAATGAAGGGAAAAAAAACAAGAAATCAAAATATTCCATTTAAACGGACTTGAGAAAAAAATTTGCAAGATTCGAGGTTGATGGAAATTTAATATTCCATCAGGAATACAGCCTGAATAATCTTTATCTGTTTTCTGTATAATATAAAAATATAAAACTTGCCAACTACTAATTACGTATATACAGTATCAGTGGCGGGTCATACATAAGCACCGTGACACTGCAGCACCCTGAAGCAAAAAATGAAATAATTAAATTTTGTTTGGTGTTTATAAATAATAACAATGCATACAACATCATATAAATGCAATACAACATGCTAAAGGTTACAGCTTAAGTTTCGACAGTGATCGAATAGTCAATAATTGGAATTGTTCCATTAACGCTTTAGATTACGAAACAAATGCACTGCGATCTAACGCAGTGTCGGAATTACACATTCGGCCAATTGCAGTTAGTCTTGCTGATATGCGTTTGCGCTTCTCATTGCACGCTACAAGCGAATCCGACACTGCTCGTTTGGGCAGTGTATCGTATGCTTGTGCGCGTTATTTCTGTGAGATACGAAACTTTTGTTATTGGATTCGTGTTCGTGGTGAGGATGAATTATTTTTTGTAAATCTTATTTTATTTTGTTAAAATAACATATAATTATTTATTTATTATAGATACAAGGCTAAATTATGACCGGTGTCACTGTTGAAAATATGAAAAGAATTATATTTTTTTTCAGTTATCGTTACACGAAACAAATGCACTGTGATCTAACGCAGTGTGAGAATTCGTGCCAATTGCAGTTGGACTCGCCGATATTCGTTTACACTTGCTATTGCACGTTACAAGTGATTCTGACAGTGCTCGTTTGGGCAGTGCCGCTTACAGATAAATTACATGCATGCGCGCGCGCATGATTTCTGTGAGATACGAAACTTTTATTATTGGTGTTTGTTCATGGTGTGGGTGAAATATTTTTAATAAAGCAATTTTTTTAATATGTAAATTTATTTATTAATAAATTGGTTACTGATTAGGAAAAAAAGAAAATTTTTTTATTTTGTATATGCAGCACCCCCACTTAAAATTTTCACCAGCCGCCACTATACAGTATATAAAACACATACAAACACAAAAGTCGCGTGGCAACGGACAGGATAAAAGCAAAAAACAGCGACACTTTTGGCAGTCACCAAATTAAGTACAGTAATCGATAATTGGTCTTCTATGTAATAAATATAACAATGATCAGAGATTGACTGGAGTTTGCGAGCACATCAGTGAACTCATTCGCAGCAAGTTTCGACATGTTCATTATCACAAACTCAAATTTCGCAGTAATTGAAGTAGCCATAACGCCCAAGTTTCTTTTTTTTTTTTTTTTTTTTTTTTTTTTTTAAGTTCAGTTAGCTTAACCCAGGATTTCTCAAAACAGGCTGCGTGGAGCCCAAATGCTCCACATCTGATATTCTAAGGCTCCGTGAATCTTGTTTAGTTGCGAGTAGTTTTTTTTTTACTCAGCAGATACCTTAACACGGGTAGTTGTCATTTGCCTCTACCATGCATGATATGTAAAATTTTATAGCAAGAGATTTGCCATAGATTTCAGGTTCGGAGTTTAAGGTTTTTGGTTTTCCCATTCACTTTATTCAGTCTCTGTGTTGCCGGTGCTGTCAATCATTTGTGAAAAATTCCAATTTATCTAGGAGGTATTCAGGAAATACTTATATGAGAAGTACTCAAAAATTGTTGTTCAAGTTTTGAAGTTTTTGATACATTTTCCAACAACCTATCTCTGTGAAAAGACGTTCTCACTGTATGCAGCTACTAAAACTAAATAAGAAACAGGCTAAATGCAGAAAATGAAATTATGCTACAAGTTCCATCCATCATACCAGACTTTGAAAAATTATGCAGTTTAAAACAACAACTGCACTATACTCATTAAAATAAATTTTCTTTTAATTTACGGAGTACTAAATTGTGAGTGTTTATTGATTTCTTCCTTTTTCATGTTTATTTTAAAGATTGAGTTGTGAGGGCTCCGTCTATCCTTTTTAAATCCTTTTTTCCTTTAGGGCTCCATTTTAGCAAGCGTTTGGGAAACGCTGGTCTGATGCATGGAAAGATGCCAACCTCAACAGAGAATGATAGATTTTTTATGATTTTTATTTCTATTTTTTAACGAATGTTTAAGTGCTGACTAGAAGAACTGGTTCCCGAGTCATTCAATCTCTGGCACTGCAAGCGGGTTTTTTCTCCCGGAAACTCGGATTTTTCGTCCCGTAAACTCAAGAAAATCGACCGTAGAACCCACAGTATTTCAGACATTAAATATGTTGTATGTTAGGGACCACGAGATGGCGGCACTTGTTGAGCCACCTCTTCACTGCATGCCGCTTAATTAGTGATAACCTTGGGCCAGCTATCTCTGATTGGACTGCCCACAGTCTCCAAAAGTTAGATAAGGCTAAAACGGCCTCGCCTACTCCCTATATGGAAACAAAAAGGCGTTAGCTGATTTTTTTCTTTAAGTGTTAAATGAAATGATCAGTGCCGTAACGAGGGCGTGGCGAAAGAGGCGCCCGCAAAGGGCGCAACTAGGTTTGGGGCGCAAAACGTAAAAAAAGTAAAAAATAAAAATAAATAAATAGATTTTATATAAAAGTCTGCTATTTTATATTGTATTTTTAAATTTCGGCAATACGCCACTTTAGACACAAATTCCGCAATACACTGCAACTGATTTTGATAGGGTCAATAGTAAGTATGTATTTAACATATTGCATTTAGTAAAATTTAACTTGTTACATTTAAATTTTTCAAAATTTTTGTCATTTTTGGGTTAGGGAGGCGCAAGTGAGACACTTGCCAGGGCGCTTCATAACCCTTGTTACTGTACTGGATATGATACTTGATAAGAAATCTTAAGTAATGATTCTAATTTAAGTGTATATAGTTTTATAAATATGGACAGCCACGTCATTAGATATTTACATGGGACTTAAGATTTACAAAATAGTTTAAACAAGAAAACACCTGATATGGGGCATCGTACTATTCTGATATTCAGGACTTTGATGATGGTGCTTAGAAGTTTGCAAGCAGGACAGGGAAGTGGGCAAGGTGGTGAGGTTTGGAATTACGGCCGAAGCAACTAAGCCTGTGAAGCAAGTGAATTGTCTAAATTGTGCAAAATTCACGTCCCAGACGGGAATCGAACTCTGGTCTTTCCGACCAAAGGGCCTCATCATCTATAACGACTGAGCTACAGAGGCTCCCCTGGAAGTGTCACGTAATAATAATAATAATTTTATTATCATCATCATCAAGATTTGGTTCGAGGATATATTGTGAGTGGTTGGTGTAATTTAGTGCATATGTAAAATTGTTGAGTTTTATCTGTTTTATTATTATTATAAAAAAAACATCTATGGAGTCAAAGTCTCATCGTGGGAGGTTCACTCTTATACACACAGTTTATCACACTGCACCTTAAATATATTCAATGTCTCTGCGCTCACCACTCTCGGGCAATGCATTCAAATCACTCGCCATTCTCCATGCAAAAAACCTGCTCCTCACTTCCTTGTTCACACGTTCCTTATACAACTTCCAGGGATGACCTCTTGTTCTCCTGATATCCTCACCCATTCTGTGCATAACCTCCCCGACATTAATCTGGTAATAACCTCTTAACAGCTTATATGTCTCGATCACATACCCCTCCTTTTAACCACCAATTTATGCAAATTGCATTTTGTCAATCTGTCTTCATACTGTACATTCCAGAGACCAGAACTCACCTTAGTCAATCGCCTCAGAACTTTTTCCAATGTATCTTCATCTTTTTGAAAACCAGGTGACCAGATCTGCACACAGTTATCCATATGTGGCCTGATTAAAGCCTTATACAAAAGGAACCATAACATCCTTACTTCTACAAGTCAATGTCCTCCGCATCATTCCCATTATTCGCTGTGATGTCCTCACAATTTTAGTAACATGCCCTCGAAATTTTAGGTCCTTGTCTACAATCACACCCAGATCTCTCATCTCCTTTACCAAGATATTTCTACCAATTGTGTACTTCACATCCCATCTCTGCTTCCCAAATTTCAAAACCTTACACTTTGAAACATTGAATTGACATCCCCACTCATGTACCCATTCAGCCAGTGTATTCAAGTCCTCTTGCAAAATTATAGCATCCGTTCTACTCCTGATAGCTCTCCCGAACTTTGCATCATTAGCAAACACCTGCATATCACCATTCAGACCTCTCCATGTATCATTTACATACAAATTAAACAGCAATAGACCCAAAACAGACCCTTGAGGTACACCACTAGTAACTTTCCTCTTCTGGGATATCGCTCCTCCATAGACAACTCGATGATACCTATCAAATAGTATCTCCAATCCAGCGAACTAATCTACTGTTTAGCCCCATCCGTTCCAATTTAATTACCAGCTTGTCATGTGGCAATTTATCAAAACGCCTTTGAAAAATCTAAATATACCACTGTATATGCAACACCCTTATCCAACGTACTTGCCACTTTATTATAAATAGTAAGCAGATGGCTAAAGCACGATCTTCTTTTAGTAAATTCATATTGACCACCAAAGAGTATTTTTCTGTTGTCAACCCAATTCTGAACCTTAGTCCGAATTAACTTCTCTAATACTTTAACCACAACTCCAGACACACACAGAGATCTATAATTCAAGGCCTTATTCTTATCACCTCCCTTATGAATTGCAACAATTTTACCCTCTTTCCACTCTTTTGGAACTTGACCCAGTGACAGACTCATGTTGAAAAGATATGCAAAAGCTGTTGTTAACTTTGTGGTACATTCCCTCAAAACACGTGGTGAAATAGCATCAAGTCCCACAGTCTTATTTACATGAAGTCTATTCAATTCCTCATATACCTCCTGTTCGCTTACTAACAGTTACTCCTCCTCCTTTCAAGTTCTGCATGATGTCACATTCACAAGAATGAAATACCTTTATAAATTGCTCATTAAATATCTCAACTATATCCTCCGCAGCGTTTATCATTCCTCCGTTTTCACCAATCAATTCCATCATACCATAATCAGTATTTTACTGACCACATATCGAAAAAACTCCTTAGGATTTTTTTTGGGGCGCTTTAGCTAACTGCTGCTCATACTACATTTTTGCTACCCTTATCAAGCTAGTCACCTTCCTTGCCTGCACTTTGTATTTCTCATGCAACTGGATGTTATAAATACTCATTTTGCGTTTCTTCCATAATGCCTTTTTCCAGATTGCATACCTTATCTCTTGATTCATCCATTTTACACCCACTCTATTTACCCTCTTAACCTTAGGAATACACTCTGATATTGCCTCCACCAAATAGTTATTGAGTATGGCCCAAGCAGCATTGATATCCTTTCCATCCAGTTCCTCTTTCCAATTTATTATCGCAAGCTGTTTCCTGAGCTTTTCATAATTACCAGTCTTATAATTCACATATATCCCTTTCTAACAGTCGTCCTCGAATGACTGGTCACCCTGGAAGTGATCATCTCGTGGTCACTCTCACCAACTGGTGGAAGATTTGACACTTCATTTATAATAACATCATCTGATGAGATGATCAAATCCAATACTCTTAATCCTAGTGTACCCTCCATTACGTGCTGCCTATGGTAATTCTCTTTCCAAAACTCCAAAAATTCATTTTCCTTACTCCCAGATGCAGTCTCTTGCTTCCAGTCTATATTACCATAAAGCAGCACAATGATCACTCGTTTCTTGCTAGCTAGGCTAATTTGCCTAAACATTTCCTTCTCATTACCCTCCATATTACCAGGTCTATAGCAACACCCAACTAAATATTTCATCCTGTTTACTTCTATCTCACACCATACTTACCTCAAAACCGTGGCCACTATTTGCACCTTGCAAATTCGCCTTAGATGGGCACAATTCATCTGCTACCGTTAACAGTACTCCTCCTCCCTTTTTTCCCTGTCTATCCTCACAAAAAAGATCATATCCGTTCATCTCTATTCCTGTCAGGATGTCATCGTCATCTAACCACGTCTCACTTATATCAACAATTTTTGGGCGAATAAACTCTAGCAAAGCAACAATTTCGTTCCCCTTATTATGAATACTTCTAGCATTAGTGAATAAACATAATAAATCATTACTGCTTCTACAAGTCCTATGAACGTCACTCCTACGATGCGACTCTTCAATGCCTTCCCCAGTCACTTCCTCTATATTACCATTAATTCTACAACTTTCCTCACACCTAAACTCTCCCCACCCATCCCGGGCCATCTCACTTCGTATTTGCCCGCTCACACATTCACCTCTGAATTCAGCATCCGCATGTTTTATAAAATGTCTCCCCGTCCACCCTGACTCCCGTTTCCCTGTTTGTGTTGTACATCCACTCTCATTTACTTCATTTTTTAATGTACTCCCTTTTTATCTATTTTTACACTTGTTCGATTTTTTCCCCCTTAATGAGTGAAAAGTCAGACGCCGTTTTATAGGTACCCGGTAGATCAACTAAGGCCTCTTTCTTTCTCTACTGTACGGCCACAGATATGAGACCCTTCGACACTTCTGTGCATATCAGAAGAAGAATCCAATCCGATAATAGGGTAATCAATCGGTCTTGTGGGATGAGTTGTTTACTATTACACGTTGTAAATTAACTTCTCTCTTATGAACATTGTAGTTTTTAAAGTGGTAACTATTTTGCTTGTATAACAGTTGGAAAATCACGTGATTTTGCGTGTTGTTGACCAATTCGTACATCGCTTTATTCCTTTCTCCCCTTCAACAGCAATTGACTCTTCATAGCACATTTCGAACTGAGGTTCTCATATGTGGTCGGACAGTATTTCTATCTGTTTCTCTCTCCCCGCTGATTCTCAGAGCCACTTTTATACTCAAAAGACCAATGACGAGACTTGAACTCGCACAGTGTGTATTTGTTATACTATAGCTCACATCAGTTGTTGATGTTTTACCTTGTACTACTAGCCTTCGGGCCACTGATGATGACTTTTAAATTTCGGGTTGAATTATCTGGCAAACAAAATTTATATCTTTGTGTTTACATTGAATCTAGTCTTACACTTATGGCACAGGTATCTCGAGTAAGGGATATTTTTCCTTCTGTTTCTGATGTGACTTGAATATTGAGCATCACAATGACCAGAGTAAACTGAGAAGGTAAAACAACGAACATTCGTCTCGAGTGAATCATAAAAAAGAAACTGCATTAAATTAATATTTAGAAAGACAGAAAGCTGATTGGTGCATCTACCCTTTTTTTGGTCTGAATTATCATTCTAATTATGGTATTCATTTCAGAAAGACTAACTTCGTCTTCGTTTTACATGTTTCTGACTATTTTAACACAGATATTAATCTTTATTCACCCATATCAAAAGGGACATGCTGAAGTTCTTCGAAATTCAGATTTTTTTTCATCACAGTCTCACCGCGCAATGTGTTATAAGTTGGAATGAGACACTGCGTGGTGTCATAACTCATATGACTTTAGTTCCAAACGCACTTAGCAGATATTTTCATGGAAATGTAGTTTCCAAAAACACAGTTCTAACAGAAACGTAGGACTGTTTATATCCTTTGTGAAGAGTTAATAACGTTTAAAACAGAGGTTATACTAAAACTCTTGTACACGGGGAATAGATTGTGTCTTTTAGAATTAACACGAAAAAAATAAGAGATAAATAAGTGAAGTCAGATACCGTGAAAAACTATAATGCACTTACAGAAAATTAGATGAATTGCTGTATTATTAATAAACACCACGAAATTTTGAAATGGTTGCACTTTAGCATCATGAAATAGCGTGATAGTATAGATATTATAACTCGGTAGTATAGACAATAATTACAACTCGAACAGAGTTATAATACAGTCATCCCTCGACTTGCGTCTGGGTTCCGTTCCATCCGGCAGGACGTGAGTCGATACATTAAATCAGAGTTATAGGGGTTAGGGACTTAACCGTGATAAGTATACTGTCATTTTCATTTTTAAACCTTATTATAAAACTGTACTGTGTATTACTGCCACTACAAAACAGGAGAATAATCACCCAAATTTTCCCCCACAATCACATCTTCATTACCTCCCTTCTGTGGACGATTAGGCTGTGACTCTTCGGTGTAACCTTTGTTTTTTTGATGAAAATGTCCAATATGCTTTGCTTATTCCTCTTCTTTTCATCATAAATTTGTTCCTAGCAAGCAAACGCATCATGTACTTTCGTTTCTCTTATTACGTAACGTTCAACATTGGGGTCCACGTCTCAGCCATTTTGAGAACATCGCTAACTCCAGAAAACATTTCTGCAAGACCCTTCACTGTAAATTGTTTAACTACCTTTTCCTGTTTCTCTTTTCCCTCTTCTGCAACAGTTGTTCTTCCAGTTCGACTAATTCTTCCTTGGTCAACTGTTCAGGGAAACTTTCTATGAGTTGAATTATGTCGTCATCATTCACTTCGAGATTCAGATTGTTTGCTAGGTCCACTATTACAAAATCATGTACAAACCTTTTTGATGTCTTTTTCCATATGCCACTCATGCATTGTGAGGTCACTTCGTCCCAAGCCACAACAATATTTTTAATAGCATGATAAATATTGAATGTTTTCCAGAATTGCATGAGTCTGGTCATTTCTTTCAGTAGTAGAAATGGCTTGTGAAAAAGTTGTCCGTAGAAAATAAGCCTTAAACACTGCAAGAACTCCCTGATCCATCGGTTGGATCAACCGATGGATCAGGGAGTTTATTTCACTCGCATGACAGTTGATTAAGGCATCCTCAAACAATTTTGAGTCATTCACGACTTCTTATATCTTTGCTAATGAACTGGAAGAGTATGCTTCCTAATGTTTTTGAAGACTCGTGGATTCTCACTGTCATATCACAAATGGTTTCAGTTTATATCCAGCTACATTACTCGTAACAGAATCGTAGTACTGTACTGGCATTAACAGCTTTGAAACTAGGTATAAATTTTAGCTTTTTGTGGATGAATGTCCGCTAAGGACGTCTCTATCCATAATAAATATTTGCTGTGACAAATAAATTTCCTCCGTAATAATTTTATCCAATTTTTCCACAAACTCCCTGGCAGCCTTCTCAGCACTTGCAGATTCCCATACATTTTCACATTATGCAACGCAAAACGCTGCTTGAATCTCATGAACCAGCCGGAAGAAACGTTGAATTCGTAGTCATAATCGGGTTTTGCTTTCTTCTTCATCATGTTGAAGAGACTTAGTGTCTTAGCGGTTATGGCCACAGTGCTAAGGGGTATGCGCTTTTGGTTCAGGTCCTCTATCCATGACGCAAGTAGCTTTTCCATATCACCGATAGGACCTTATCGTTGCTTCATCACTATCGTCGATTTAATGGAAGCAGATCCTTTCACAGTCTCTACGATTTTATCCTTGTTTTTCAAAATGGTCATCACTGTAGAATGAGACCATCCGAAGTCTTGTGCGATCACATTGACGGGCTTACCAGCTTCATGTTGTTTTATAACTTGCAATTTCGTTTCAAGATCAATTGCTCGCCTCTTTTTCTGTGATTCTTCACTAGGTTTATTGATTTTGCATGTTGCACAAAACGTCGCGAAATATTTAACAATAAACACACAAGTAACCTATTTCTCAAACACAAAATCAACAGAGGAATGGTTGAAAACACGTGCCGACTGCTGAGGGAGGTTGCCGCTGAACGTGCTGTTGTCACTGTGCACGTTTTACCTTTCGCTCGCTTGCGTCTTGTGCGAAAGGATAGCCGAAAATGTTATTTATTCCATTATGGGATCGCGGACGTATCTTCGAGAGCACGTAACTCGAACGGACGTAAGTCGAGGGATGACTGTTATAACTAGTACCTGCTTCTCTCTCTCTCTCTTTTTAAGATAGAGGGCGCCTAATTAGGACTTTAGTCTGTGTTGTTGCTACAATTTTTTGTAAACTAGTCCGTTTGTTACACCATGTTGTTGTAGTCTCGGGTACTGTGACAAACTGTGTTTTTGTGCTAAGATGCTGGTTATAACACCAACGAAATATCAGCAATAAGTGAATAAATAATTATTATTTACTTATAAATCTGTGTTCTGATATATACCATCAAAATTAAAACAACATTTTAAAAGGATAGATATGTTACCGCTAAAGTGCAGAAATCAGTTATTCTACAGATTATCTAGGTATTGTGCAGATTAACTAAGGTGATCCGTTAACGTGCGGAAAATTGTTTCATTTCTCAAATTACCTACTAGGCACTCGTTAAAGTGAAAATAAGATCTTTGCTGGAACAACAGCAACGTTTCTGTACGCTTAAATTAACATAATTATTTATTTTTCGATATCTAAAGAATCAAGTTAATACAATCAAACAATCACAAATTAGTTGATAGAATCAATCATCAATCAATTAAAAAACTATAATACAAAGAATCAAACGATTTAAAATATTATTACAATTAAGGAAATGAATTTGCAAAACATATGACACTGTCGAAACCTAACTAAAAGTGGAGGAAGAGGGGGGGGGAAGGAGTAGGGAAAGGAAATGAGAGAAACAAACTTTTTAACTTTAACGATAGGGAAGCCGTTAATGTGCACATTAACTAGGTAAAATGCGGAAAACTCTTGATTCCGCACGTTAACGGAGCAAATCAATTAATCTGCAGATTAGCTAGGTAATGTGCACATTAATGGCTTTCGAGCTTTAGCGGTAACAGACATACTGGGTATCGTATACATCGAGAAATGCACTTTCCTTCATGTGTCGAAAGTTTACTCATAATTTAAGTAAAAAACGAAATCCTCAAACTGTAAAAGGTTGAAGATTATATTATAATTACTGTCAAAACCGAGGCAATTTTGGGAGGCGAGTGAACCAAGCCCAACTCACAGTTTACTTTCATTACTAAGTTAAGAAGATGCAAAATAAGTTACCTGACATTAGCCAAAGTAGCAAGGAACAGGTTGATAGCACGAAGTACGAGAAACCCCACTGTTCTGCACGAAGGCACTTAAAGGAAAACTAAGTACATTAAATATCTGTTACAGACACAAGTTCACACCAACACCTAAAGAAGCTCCGTTCTCCTCTTTCCAGAGATTCTAGTAATTGCCGCACTGCGCACGTTGGTAAATATTATTATCAGTGTATACCTACCCTACCTCTCCTTAAACTAATTCACTCACAGTTCATTCCTTTTTCACCCCCACCAAGGGAAAAAAAAAAAAAAAACACTAGACTTTTTCTCAACTTCAAATAGTGACTCCCTTATTCTTTCACTTCCTCTCATTGTATTAAAATATGCAAGTCACTTTACTCACTGCGAGAGCGAATTCAAAGTGACAAAAATCTTGCTTATTAATAAAATATTGCCAATTCGTTTTATACTCGTACAAAAAAAAAGTGCTCATAGTAACGGAACAGATGTTATTACACCATAACTGTTATGTTAGCAACATTCTATTACCCTAGTAGTACTTGCAAGTAGAAGAAATCCTGCCTAAGGTTAATAAGATGCAAATGAGAATTTACAGGATTATTGTTTGCTACTAATTATCTGAATCAGAAGGTGGACTTCTACGTTTCGTTTTGTGAGAAGTTGGAAATAACTGAAAAGTCGCGAATTTCGTCTGGTTTAGAACGGATACTATCAATAAATACTGTTCTTAGCTCCTAGCGTGACTGACTTGTCTGTGAATGTTCTTGCTCGCAAAAAACAATTAGATGGTGAACTTTGCAGGGGGAGTGGAGACGTGCACAGAGGGAACTTATCATGCGTGTACGCTGCCCTCGAGTATGGAGCATTTTATCAGAGACTTCAAACTAACATGAGTGGAAGATCAGAATTCCGAGTAATTCCATATGACTTTCATTATTTTATCTTTAGCCGAGGTTAACGACTTCTTTTCCCTTTTATTCGAGTTAACTTCGAGTGATTAGTGAACCGAGGAAATGAACTGATGAGGATTTCCATGAAAGTGACGACTGCATTGCTTTTAGTAACTTTTCTCATGGAGATGTCAAATACGAACTTCCCAACTTTAGTAATCGCGATGCTTTTTTAAAAAAAAAAGTTCTATGCTTATGTTTGATTTATGTCCAAATTCCTTTTCTTATAATTTAGCTATCGGCTTGGCATACGAGTGTGGTCTGAAATGTTCTCGACCTCGACTATAGATGGCAACACTATCTATCGGCAAGATTTTTTTTCCTAAGTTGGTACAACTGTCATAAGCATCCTTGTGAAATTGCAAGTTATTCTATCAAGTAGTTTGTTTTATACAGCTGTCTGAAGCAAAAGTGTTATCTGCATCCCTTGAAATGGATAAAATTGAGTATCGAGCGGTTATAAAATTCTTTGTAAAAGAAGGTTTAACGCCAAAAGAAATTCATTCGAAGTTTATAAAAGTTTATGGGCACTCTTCTCCTTCGTTTTCGACAATTAAGAAATGGAATGCCGAATTTAAACGTGGCCGTACCAGCCTTGAAGATGATCCACGTGAAGGTGGTCCAAAAAGTGTAACAACACCAGAAATCATTGATCAAGTGCACGGTATGGTATTGGATGACCGGTGAGTCAAAGTGCTTGAAATTGCTGAGACTATAGGCAATTCAAAAAAACGTGTAGGATATATTTTGCATGAAGAATTGCAAATGAAAAAGCTTTGCGCAAGATAGCGCCTAGCTTGCTCACAGCAGATCAAAAACGCACTCGTATGAAAATCTCTGAACAGTGCTTGGAGCATTTTAACAAGAATAAAACTGATTTTTTTCTTCGATTTATTACTATGGATGACTTGGATTCACCATATTACACACCAGAATCCAAACAGTAGTCAAAGCAGTGGACAAAAGCTGGTTGTTCAGCGCCAAAGTCGGTTCCATCAGCAGGAAAGGTCATGGCATCGGTGTTTTGGGATTATTGCTCCAAATATCGGGAAATATTATTCCGATCTTTTAACCAGACTAGACGAAAAAATTCGTGAGAAAAGACTCGGTTTGCAGAAAAAAAAATTATCTTTCATCAGGACAATGCACCTACCCACAAAGGTGTTTTGACAATGGGAAAATTAATGGATCTGCTCTATAAATTGTTGGAATATCCACCCTATTCCCCAGATTTGGCTCCCCATGACTTCTATCTCTTCCCAAAACTAAAACCCTTCCTGGTCAGCGTTTTTCTTCGAATCAAGAGGTGATTGCAATTGTAGAGGAGTATTTTGCAGATCTTACTGAGAACCACTTCGCGGACTGGGTAATGGCACTGGAATAAATGTATTAGTCTTAAGGGAGATTATGTTGAAAAATAAAAACACTTTTGAAATTATAAATCCGTTTTTTCATTGTTAGGCCGAGAACTTTTTAGGCCACCCTCGTAACTCATTTCTGGAAAAGTTGTTTAGCGTGCTTGAAGTAATGCTGCACATAATGGCTGGAAGACTGTTTCAGTAATTGAAGGAAATACCAACTAGTTTGAACCTAAATTTTAAACTATAAATAACGCTCCCCTTTCAGATTAATTTATCAATGATTTTCTTCCCCCCCTGCCTATATCCTGCAGCACTTTTCAGCATATGATATCCTGTTTGGTTTCCTTTCCAAGAGTTTAATTAGTTTATTCCTCGAGTACGAATTGATCGGTCTTATCCCTTAACCAAACTAAGTTTAGCAAACATATCTTATTTTCGTGTAAACTCAAGTACGGTCGGCCGGTTGATATTACTTTCCGAGACACGCGACAACAGTTGCGCTATTACGAGTAATTTCTTTGGGTTGAAGAAAACAGCACAACATTCAAAATAAAAATGAAAAACAAAATAGTTCGTTATTCAGCTGAGACGACTGTCAACAGTGCGGTCCCCCCCTCCCCTGGCACGCACGATAACATTCCTTCTTATTCACGTGTGAAATAGAATAATTCAAGTCGCTTAGTTTGTATTACTACTGCCAAAAGATTCGATCCAAAGGTCACGGAGGCATTAAAGTTAACATTCGAGAAGGTCCTGTGGGATTTCTTCAGTCCTTTCTAAACGACGTTCAAAGCACTGCTGGCAAAAGACTACGACACTTGAACACGCAATCACACAAAAACGGTACAAGGATACGCGATGGCTCCGAAGACTGCTTCACGAGTCTGCGATCCCGCTAACGTTTAATCAACTGCGGGATTTATCTTACTCTACCCTTTGTTAAACACACGCATGTGGACACACCGAGAACAGTACGGGAAGATAAGTCACGTTCGCGCGAACAATCAATTCGGTAACTACTGGCTATGGTTTCGGCAGAGTGTGTGTGTGTGTGTGCTTTTAAATACTTTTTATTTTTTGCTTTAGCCATAAAAAGTTTTCAAATGTGAGCAGATGTTATATATATGAAATAAAGCAACACTACTCCGCGTTATATTGCCTGATGAATGCTTCTCTTTATTTACAATGATCGATTTCAACGCTGTCTATCTAAAATGTGAGATAATATCTGCGTTTATCACTTTTCTCGAGAACACATACAGTTACGTCATGGCGTCTGTAACCTACCGATGTTTACAAAATTTCACTTGCAGAAAACGCCTCGAGTTAATTAATCAAACTTCTATCTATCTATCAACTAACGCCTTTTATTAATCCTTATAAGGACTGGCTTAAAGGGGCGAAGCAAGAATGCTTTTCATCTTCCCCGTTATCTGTAGAGGACAGTGTAGGGATAGGGATAAGGTGTTATTGAGCTATTAAAGCTCTGATCAATGGCAGGAGAGTAACAGCAATAGCCAAACCTCAGAACTTCATTGGCTACAGCATTGCCATCCATTACCCTCCAAGGGTATTAATCACCACGGTCGATCAATCCATCATCCTCTTATTCCCTTATAGGGAGTAGGCGAGAACTTTATACCCTATCTAGCTTTTTCAAACTGAGTGGGCAGTTCAATTTCTCGGTAGCCAATCAGAGATAGTTGGCCCATGTCTATCACTAATTACAGCAGCCACCGATGAAGAGGCCGGCGGACAAGTGCTGCCATCTCTTGGTACCTAACCCTAACAAGATATGTTACTGTCTGAAATAATGTGGGTACTACGGTCGATTTTCTTGAGTTTACGGGACGAAAAACCCGAGTTTCCGGGAGGAAAAAACTTCTATCAAGTAATATGACCTCGAGTATAAAACTAATAAAACTACCCGAGATTAATTAATAACAAAATACTCATTTGATAATCCGAAACAAGGAATAAAAAAAAAGTTAATGGACATTATTATCATAGTTCTACAATCGTCGTCTATGCTTCTGTGATCTGTCAAACGTATATGTCAGAAGCGTTAGTTCGTTAGTATAAAATAGTGTATTATATAACTGATAATTTCAGCCTGTTAGATTTAGATTTTAAAAATTAGCAGTGCGAAAATATTATCAAATATTGAATAAAATATTCAACTTTTTTTTTTTTTTGGTGCAGCTTTATCTTAATAACGTATGTGTTAATGTGTGCACATAGCCAGAAGGATCAAACTATACTGGGTCTGTACTGTGAAATACGTATAATTAGTATAGTTTGATATTCTTGTGGCACTAAGCTTACTGTGTACATATTATACAGTAATATAATAGACAGTGGCGGCTCGTGGCTTGAAATCGTGGGGGATGCTGCAACTTTTGAAATTTATCCAAACACGTATACACTGTACTTACAGTGTGTATACACACTCTAAGTACAGTGTATACGTGTTTGGATAAAATATCAAAATTATGGTAAAAAAAATTAAACATGAAAAAATATTGTTTATTATCGATAAAATTATACAGTTTGGTATAATTCAAAATTACTTTAAAATAAAATCTATTACCATAACCCCAATGATGTTCTAAAATAAAATCTATAACAAATGTCTTTAATTGTAATGTCCAAATATTTAAAGAGACGGAGTAAACACGATAAGCACTACTGGCGCAAACTGCATATAAACAACAGCGGAACTGCGCGACGGACAGTGCCGCATTACGCTAATAGCTCGCATCTCGCTATGGTGTGCATATGCTTGCGCGCGTAGCGATATGACACTGTGGTAAACACAGTGCTGCTAGCGCCCTCCTAAGTGCTACAAGATGGATTTTTATTATTTTTTTATACAAAATAAGAGGATTGTATAGGACTGTTGATGATAAAATTAAATATTACAAGCAAATATAAATAAATTAATAAATGTATTTATATATCGAGAAAAATTGGTGGTGCTGCAGTTCCGTAGTGCCTATGCACGAGTCGCCCCTGATAATAGAAGCTATATTATCACAACATCCGAAGATGGGTTGGCACTGAACTTAACAGCATCTATCCTATGTGTAAAAGATTCTGTTATTATTATTAACCGGTTATTTCAATCAAGTCCAAAATATCTCAATCACGGGATGCCCATACTAAAACATTATTCACACGATATCCATCATATCTCTCCTAATACTCGCAACCGCCTTCGGTAATCTGTTCCACTCATTCATCACCTTTCTAGCAAAAAATCTAAAATGCGCATCCTTGCTAACTACACTTTTAATCAACTTCCAATAGTAACCTCTTGTTATTTCACTTTCTGCGAAATATTGAACAATTTCGACGCATCTATTCTATAAAATCCCTTTAAGAACTTGACACTTTGCTATCTACCAATTCATGTAACGCAAATCTTCAGTCTAACCTCATTCATATAAAGCATTTCACAGACTTGAAACCGTTCTTCCTGTTGTTTATAAATCGAATTATTTCGCATATCTAATATATATATATATATATATATTTTTTTTTCTCTGCTTTTCATATGACAAAGTGAATACTATAACTTCACCTTTCTATGTTTTTTGCATATCGTCTTGTTATGCTTACATCCTCAAACGTTTCGATCTTCTATCTATCAATATTTCTCTATTTGATAGTCTCATCTTGAAATGTGCAATTACCAGGTAAGGGTCATTATACATCAGTAGCGCACTCAGGATTTAATCTTGAGTGAGGGTGGACCCGAGTTGAGTAGACGACTTGAGAATACACACTACGAATCGCATACGACCTATGACTGAGCATCTGCAATGATCGCTAATTCGTAAGTAGTATAGAAATAGAAGACACGACACAACATAAATAAAAAAAAATGAATTTTAATTAGGAAAAGTTTTTTTGGAAATTTTTCTAGTGTTTTTTCCTTTTTCTTTGGGGGGCTAGAGCCCCCCCCCTCGTGGGTGCGCCACTGTTATACATCATATCTCCTGATATAGATGTTTCTTATACATGGATTTTTTAATGTGGCTCACACCTACGAAGGGTTTTTCCTTAGCTCATCCGCTGTACATTCGTATCGTGGGTGAAATAAGGATTTTTTTCAATATGTATATTTTTTATTTTTTTTATATATTTTTTTTTCTCTAGAGACCAAAAACTGAACTTTTTTAAGCCGCATCAAGACCTCCAGTAGGCGGAGAGATGGTCTCATGGAAAATGAAGTTCATTTCCCACCTGAAGACAAACATCCATGTCCACGGCGAGATTCAAACCCGAGACCTATTAATTTTAGACTGGATACGCTAACCATCCACCCAACCAGGTCGATGGATATTTCTTCTGAGAAACTATGTGCTACTAACCCTCAGTTCCTCTGGAGGTTGCAGAGTTAATAACTCTGACCCCGTTGTCATTATTAATATTATGCAGACCGCTGGATGAAGTGGTCCAGCTGATTTTTTAAGTAAGTCACTCATTATGGTAATAATGGATGACTAACTCAAAAAATAATGGTATGGTAAGTTCAGGTAAAGAATAATCTATCCCTTCCAGTTTCTTACAAAATGTCTTTGGTACTGTCATTCTTATCCTCTCTTGGGGCATAACGGTCGACAATTGCAAAAACAACCGGTCAGTGATACCAATGTAACAAAGTCAATCTACTAGTATGAAAATTTTTATGACTTCTGGTGTACCATAAAACTCACGCCATTTTCATATCTGTTTATTATCTTGACTGTAGAAAACGTTTCCATAAATTCCCATTTTTATGTTTCGTGTTCCAATTCAAGATATTGGCCAGATCCAGTCGGTTTTCATCAGTTTGTAAGTCCTGCGTATAGGTGGGTGGTTTCGTAAATTGAATGCCTAGCCTAGGGTAACTCTCCAACCTTGTTAGCTAGGATAGTCTTTTAGTTTGTTGCCTATCCTTTGACCTCTCTGACATGAGATATGAGTGGTCCTACCAGTAGCTGTGATGCTGCCTACATAGCTATCCCGATCATTGGAAAACTCAGTCCTTCTACCACAACAAGGTGGAGAAGCTACTGGGTCGTATTAATTAAAGGGTAAATGCAATAATTGTAATTATTGGATATATTTCATTTTTCAGTTTCGTCTAAATTGCTATCACTGCAGCCAGTATAAGCATTGCACTACAGTAAAGCAATTGGCAAAATTAATAACGTGATATCTGCTCAATGAGTTGATGGATGGATATCTCCTTAGTGATATCACGTGACGAATCAGAAACTTCCATACCCAAGATGGAATTCGAACCTGCAGCCAGTTGGTGGAGGCGAATACGCTAACCACTAACCAGGCGCGTTATAGTTATATGCCAAGTTTACTATAATAGCAGTAAACAGTAGCAAAATCCCAAAGACTGTTTTTTTTTTTTAATTAACTTCATGGAAGAGTTTGACAAAAGATTTAAATTCTAGAATCAACTCAATCACTGTTTCTCCAAACATGGAAATATCCGTGCTCAAATTCCATCTAGGAAGCGACCAGCATTCTATGGTCTTTTCAAGTGAAGATGAGTTTAACAGTTGACAGGTTTTCACCCGGAAACTTGGATGTTTCATTCCGGAAAGTAGGCAAACCGGCCAAAAAAAAAAAAAAGTTTATTGACATAATTACAGCCTCATAAGTGTAATGGCTCCGGCCGTAATCCCCAATAACAACAGCTTAACACAATTTTTATCTCAATTCGAATTACTATTAACAGCATGGCTTTATATAATTTATCGTCTGGAACCAATTACTCACCCTTATTAACTCTGCGGTTTCCATCTTTGTCTCCGGCAGGAACCTTCTCCTGGAGATGATGCTGAAGTTCTTTTGCATAAGAAAATAAATTATTGGGAAATTAAAACAATAAATACACTTTGATAATGCAGTGAAACTTCAATTTTAAATTTTAGCACTCTTGCTTTAATGGTCTGTGTAAAATTCCTTATCGCAATCTGCAAACAATGGTAGCAACGACAGGGATTGTCTAGGAAAAATAAGATACTACCATAGCAAGGACTCTAATTGGCTATTTTATCGTATTTTATATTATTACAAACCCTCTTTCAAAAAAAAAAATGCATTTTATCCTTAAACGTATAATTCCGTTTCAAAAATATCACATTCATTAACAATGAATGTTCGTTAAGCAGAACATTCATTGTTCTGCTTAACGAACACTTTTAAAGACCGCGTTGAATACAATTACTCCAATTACAATATCCTTAAACAGTGCAGCTAATCAGCTGCTGCATTTCTCTGATCCTCTACCACTGATAGTTCATCTGTTAAGAAAATAACTGACTCGGTGATTACCGTCTTGCTATCGAAAACTCTTCCAGAATAAAACTATTTAACTTTCGGTACGTTCTTTGTCATATCGTAAAATTACAGAACTTCTTCTGGTCTCTGTCTGTGTTCACTGGGCATCTACAGATGCCTTATGGTCACTCCGACTCGATGATGTTCCACACTAGGCCTCGCCATGTAGTCCTGTTGTTTGCCCTTCTGGCAGCCTCAATTCTCTGAAGATCAGTCACTCCACACACGCCATCCATCCATCTCATTGATGGTCTACCCCTGCCTCTTTTTCTAGGAACTTTACCTTCTATTACTGTTCTGAGAAGTCCTCCTTCCATCCTTTCTATGTGTCCAAAATATTTTAATTTTCTTCTGTCAATATCCTTAAGGAGCCTTAAAGTTCTACTAATCTTTTCTAACACCCATTCATTTGTATGCCTTTCAGGGTATGATATACTCAACAGCCTTCTGTAACACCACATCTCAAAAGCAGATATCCGTTTCTTATCTGACTTCTTTAGGTTCCAAGTCTCGCATCCATAAGTCGCTGTTGGAAAAACAACTGCATCCAAAATCCTTAACTTTGTTCCCATGGAGATAGATCCATCCTTCCAGATTTTAGACAGGTCTCTGACTGTTGTTTTAGCCATTCCTAACCTTCTTCTGACATCTTCTGAACAGAAAATCTTCACATTAATAATGGATCCCAGGTACTCAAACTTGCTGACTTCCTCAATTCTTTCTCCATTAAGATACATTTGTTTCTCAAGAGCTTCTCTGTTTGTTTTTCCTTTGAGAACCATGATCTTTGTCTTGCTAGAATTGAGTTGAAGTCCTCTGTTATTACTGATCTTGTTAACTTTGTCAAGAATTAGTCCTAGTTCTTCCATGTCATTACAAAGGAGTACTGTATCATCAGCGTACCTCAGATTACTGATCAATCTACCTCCTATCGTAATTCCTGTCCTGAGCTCATCCAATGCTTCACGCATGATGTCCTCTGCATATATACTAAACAAGTAAGGAGAAAGTAAATATCCTTGTCTAACTCCTTTTCCAACTTGAAACCAGTCAGTTAATCCAACACCTGTTCTTACTGTGGCTTCTTGCTCCTTATACAAGTTGGCTATCAACCTGATAGTGTGTTGAGGAAAACCCATTCTTTCCATTACTTCCACACAGTTTCACATGCTCAACACAGTCAAAAGCTTTAGAGTAGTCTAAGAAACACATTACCAGAGGCAAATGTAATTTTTAATAAAAAAATGATTTTAAAAAAATAAATAAAATCCTAAAACGCCTTTTTATTTCCCAAAAGGAGCAGGCAGAGCTTTAGCCATAAGTACTTTTTAGAAATCGGAAGGAAGCCAAACTCCACCATTAGCCGTCACGAAATTTCAGAGCCGATTGCTATCGCTAATTTTAGAGGCATTGAGGAGAGAGCTGTGCAGACTATCTCAGTAGGTAACAGGGTTTCTGGCTATAATCCTGCTCCAGAAACCAAATATGGAACTGTTTCAAGTCACTTCAGGCTCCCATAAGCGGAGGCAATCGTGTGACAAGCGGATACGCTACCACTAACCAGGCGTGCAAGTTTACTATAATATTTGCAGATATTTTCAATTTATAATCATTTTTAGGATCCCTTTTCAAAATGCAAATTAATGCTAAAATTTAATTTTTATTAGATATTACATCTAAATATACATAATTATTATACAACCTAATGGCAATTAACGTAAACGCACATTAATGTGAACAAAGGGTGCACAGTTTTAGATGAAATACGAGTATATTTAATTTTTAGACATATACATTTTTACATTTTCCTTTCTTAATAATTAATAACTGTTGATTTTTTTATTGTAAATCACACAAGAAAGAAGTTTATAAGGATTTATATGAAATGTTGTCTCTTCAGACAGAACTTAGTTTAGAATCTAGCCTTAGATTTTCTAATATAAGGCTAGATCTTGACAATTGCAATTATTAACTTAAAATGAAAAAAAAAAAAAAAACTATTACAAACCATAATTTCTTTTCCTTAGTTCTTCCGCTTCATTCTTTAAAGATTTAGAAATTACGTCATAATCATTCCTGATGAAGCTTAGATCTCTTTCAAGTTGTTTAATTTTTAGCAAAGGTTCAACTTTGCTTTCAGTTTTCTTTGGTATGCTGTGATTAACCATATGTTAGTAAGGCGGTTCAGATTTCTTCAGAACAAAAACAAAAAAAAAGGAAAGAAAAAATCTGAAAAACCTGGAACAAAAAAAAAAAAAAAATACATTACTGATAAATGGATACGGTATTAGTAAAAATACAAATACTGGTGAACATGGCTAGATTTATATTCATTGCGAATCTCACTAATGAAAACCTGTAAACCAATTGTGTCTATTTAACAGAAGATAATCCCGTTCCCTTGCTTTAGAAATCAATAGGTTTTTCAAGCCACTTGTTGTTTAAATAAGGCAAGAAGTGGCTTGAAGACAAAACAGGCTCACTGTTTTGTTCTCCTAATTAGACCTTATAAGGTAAATTTTATATGATTTCACTACACGTTATGATAGTGACTTTGGAATTTATAACGTAATTATTTATGCCAGTTAATATTTGTATGAGCCTCCTTGGCAGAGCACTTCGTTCGGAACGACCTAGATTTGAATTCCATCTATGACGCTAAGAACCTTTATAGGTTCTTAGCGTTTAACGTTTCCTACTAACTGGCGGAAAACTTAGTGGGTTTAACTACCCACTAACTTACCTTTTCAATTAAAGGTAAGTTAGTGGGTTTCATACGGCAGTGGGGGGGATTCCTCTGGTAAAGTAGAATTTTTCATCCCTAAAAACAGGCAAACTGGCCCCGTGAAACCACACATAAGTACAGACATGAAACACTCGCCCTTAGGGGGTGCAGCAGATGAGTGGCAAGCCAGCTGCATTAATTGCCTAAGAGCCCTAATTAGGGATTTCAACCCTTTTTGAACAGACGAGAGCTAGATGGAATATTTATGAAGACTGAGATGATAGCCTCCGCAAGTGCAGTTGAAAATTTTGTGTATCTATCTCCACATCCATGTGACTGATTTGGTTCGTTTTTGCTTCGAATGTATGGTGAAGATGAATAGATTTGAAAAAAATTTAAAAAGCACCCAAGAGTTTTATTTAGAAGTTATAGGAGTCTTAGTTCAATATGGTGTTTTTTTTTTTTCTTGCAACAAAGCCAATTTTGGAAATGCAGTTCATTAGTATTCTTAAACATACAAATCTCATATCGATAGCCACCATTGTTTTCATGAGATTGACAATAGAATAACTAATTGCTCTGATATGCCTGTCTGATAAAATTAATGTAAATGAAGTCAACACAGGTAAATTCGAAAACTTTTTTTTATAAGTTATAACTAGCCAGTCATGTTGTATAACTGGAGCAGAGAAAAGAAATACCAAAGAAAAAGGAAATCAAAAAAACTTCCACTAACTGATTTTTCTTTCTTTGAATAGGAGACTATCAATCTTTGGCAGTCAGAGATCCATTGGACCCATTTCATAGACATTCGTATTGATCTCTTCTGTAACGTTATTTTCATAAAATGGGATGATTCAGTGACTCAGAACATTAAAAGCTCTACCAGACCGCGAATGAAATGAATGCTGATGAAGGACAAAACCTTTCTATTCAAGGTGATCATATAATATAAACTTCTACACGAGAACCAACTGGAAGAAATCGAAGAATGCTCATTTCCATCAATGAAAATATTATTATTATTCGTGACACCTCCAAGGAGTCTGAAGACTCATCGCGGGAGGACACCTACTGTACAACTCTCCGTCTCCACTGCTACACAGAACCTCTACTACCAATCACATACATCAACGACATCTACTGCCCATGGGACTATTTGCAGTAAATTGTAAATTGAGTGTGTTCCGAAGGGCCGATTTGTCTGTATGTGGGATGAAAAACTCGAGTTTTTCATCCCGCATACCCGGGAGAAAAAATCCTGCTAAACCAATACGTAATATGAATTAAAAGCAACGAAAACTGTTTATACTGCAAATTAGAACGTTAATACGAAGTGGAATGCTGCCACATTAATGGTTAGCTGATACCTTGCTAGCAGAGATTTTTGCACAACTAAATGTTATAAAAATTAGCCCTTTCATTCATGAAGATCCGCAGAAAGCAATCGATCCACTTGGCTGAAATATTACTATGCTAATGATTGTCATCATAAATGCCTGCCCTACGCAGTTGGCGAAGGGATGTGCATCTCGCGAATTATTAGATTTGAATTCGATTCTCATCATAGTGAGACTCTCTCTCTCTCTCTCTCACACACACACAAAAAAAAAAAACTCAGGTTATATGCTAGTAAAGAATCTCAAGTGGACACAATGACATACTAATTAAGTGCGTTTATAAAAGTGCAGGAAAACGACATTTAACTAAATACGAATTACAAAATTGAAAAAAAAAAAAAACGACTAAATAAATAAAATCAGATTACTTTCCCAATTTCCTAAAGGTAACTGAAATTGAAGTTGATTCGTTATTGTATAGAACTTGAAAAGTTCACCTCAAAAGCCATGGGATATGTTAAGTTTTATTTTCTCTATCAACTTTTGATATTTTTTATAACTATTGCTTAAATATGTATGAGAGGGAAGAAAAAATGAAATTATTGAAAATAATAATAATAATAAATCGGACTGTGGCTAAAACGTCATTATTATTATCATCATAATAATCATCATCATCAAATTCCTGCCATGTACCCTTAAGGGGTGTACAGGATATGATAGTACTACATGAAAAATTTACATCATTACTAACTTCCTATCTACAATTTTCCTCCAAATCAGTCTGTTACTTGTCAAGACTCCAATATTATCAGATCTTATATTTCTATCGTCTAAGGCACTTTGTACCGTATCAATCCACCTATATCTTGGTCTTCCTCTGGGTCGTTTTTCTGCCAACCTGGCAGAGAACACTTGTTTTGCTAATCTTTCTTCACCCATTCTGTTTAAGTGACCATACCACCTGAGATTAGCTCTGCTAACGCATTCCTGGATGCTGACAATGTCAAGTTCTTTCCTAATATCCTCGTTTTTAATATGATATTGCCATTGATGCCATCTGTTCACGCCTCTAATCTTTCTCAGGACTCTCATATCTGCGGTCTCTAGGCAGGTGTTTTACTTCTGACCCAGTTCTCAGATCCATAAGTTAAAACTGGTTTGAACACTGTCTTGTATACAGCTAATTTAGTGTTCCGACTAATTTCTTTCTTATTCCATATGAATTTATTCAATTGACTTCCCACCATACCAGCTTTGCTGATTCTGTTGTCTATTTCTATATTGAATTTACCATCTTCACTAAAAATCGTGCCTAAGTAGCTGAAATGTTTTACTTGTTCCACAGGTTCTTCATTCACAACACAATTGATATTTTCAATGATTCTACCTATTTTCATTGTCTTTGTCTTTTTATTGCTGACCTTCATACAATATCTATTAAAACAGTTATTCAATTTAGTCAGGGAATCTTGCAGACTTGTGGCGGATTTATTTAGAAGTATAACATCATCCGCATAAAGCAAAGAGCTGATATTAACATCTCCAATTTTGATATCATGTTTAATACCACTTTCCTTCATAATGTGATCCATATAGATAATGAATAACAGAGGGGATAATGTACATCCTTGTCTCACACCAGATTTAACATTAAACCATCTTCCTGTACATCCTTTAATTCTAACTGCTGACTTACAACTCAAATAAAGACTAAGTATTGCTTGATACAATCCCCATTGACACTATATAACTGTAGCGTATTGAATAGCTTCTCTCTCTTGGCACCCTGTCATATGCCTTTTCCAAATCGACAAAACTTAAATACAGATCTTTGTTATATTCCCATGCTTTCTCGACTATTTGTCGTAAAGTGAAGATCTGATCCTGACAGCCTCTATTTGGCCTGAATCCAGCTTGTTCTTCACCCAGCTTTTCTTCCACAATTCTTCTCAATCGTTTCTCAAGTATACTTGCATAGATCTTGCCAGAACACTTAGTAGGGAAATACCTCTGTAATTCTCGCATTCAGTTTTATTTCCCGTTTTATATATGGGTACTATGAGAGCTCTACTCCAATCATCGGGAATTCTTCCCTCTTTCCAGGCTTTCTGAACTATGCAGTGCAGCCACTGTAAGACTTTTATACCACCATACTTCAGCATTTCTGGTCGAATATCATCTACTCCTGCTGCCTTTCCACATTTTAAGCCTTTGATGGCTTTTTCTACTTCAAGTATGGATATGTATTCCTGACTGCATGCCTAGTCAGTATTTTTTACCACTGTGCTGTCATCACTGCTTGTTTCATTTAGCAGTTTTTCAAAGTAATTACTCCATACTTCAAGGATATCTTTTTCTTCGGTTTTCTTGTCACCTTTATCATCTCTAACTCCTTTTACAGTACTCTTTCTTCCATTCGTAAGCTTCTTAAACAACCTCCAGAATACTTTGCCACCTTCTTCATATTTATTTTCTATATTCTTGCCAAAGTCCTCCCATGACTTTTGTTTAGCTAGTTTTACACAGTGTTTAGCATTCTTGCATTTGTCTCTGTATTCTCTAAGAGCACAAGCTGACTTATTTGGCAGAAATTTTTGATATGCTTTCTTCTTTTCCTTCACTGCCTCTTTAACTTCCTGTGTCCACCATGGAGTTCTGATTTTTCTATCCTTGCAGACAACTTCACCACATGCCTCTCTAGTTGAATCAATCAGGGCTTTCTTCAAGGCTTGCAACTGAATCTCGAAGGGTTGATTCATGTTCTCAAACTCTTTCATTTTTTCTTTAATAATCTTTGCGTATTTTAGTCTACAGTTCACATCTGAGAGCTGCTCAACTTTTATTCGCTTTAAAACTTTCTTACATGTTATTCTTTTCAAAATGAAATTCAATTTTATCCTGCTCAAGACTAAATAGTGATCACTTCCAATTTCAAATCCTCTGTACACTCTGGTGTCCTGCACCAGGGAGAAAACATCACTGTCAATGAGACTTTTCTTATTCCTTGCCTCTTCCCTCCATGTGAATTTGTGCACATTTTTATTTTGGAACATGGCGGTAGTAATAACCAGTGCATGGCCTGAGCAGAAATTCAACATGTATTTGCCATTAGTCCAAATTTTCCCAAAATATCTTTGTGTTGCTGACAATCATTTCCTACTCTGCTATTTAGATCTCCAACAAGGACCAACTTTTCCTTTTTCATTGTGTCAGTTGCTTTTTCTAAACCCTCAAAAAATTCCTCCACTTCTACCTTAGTAGAACCTTCTGTGGCACCATAGGCACAAATAAGTCTCATTGTCCAGTTCCCTATTCTCATATTTGCCCACACTACTCTACTTGAGACTGATTGCCATTCAAGAAGATTAGCCTAGTATTTTGTGTTGAATACTATGGCTACTCCTTTTCCTTGATTGCATTTCCTGAATATAACATTTTGTATGTATTGTTCAGAAAGATCTCACCAGTTTTTGTCTTTTCTGTTTCAGTCACCCCTATTACGTCGATCTGGTACTTATCTAATTCCTCAACTAGCTCCATTTCTTTGCCATTTAGGCTTCTTATATTGATAGTCCCGATCTTTAACTCTGGTGATGTTGAGTTGGGATGCGTTTTCAGATTTCTTCCATTATTATTATTATTATTATTATTATTATTATTATTATTATTATTATTTCAGCACAAGATTTTATTGCAAAAAGCTTCGGTCAGGACACAAACCAAGAGGAACTAGCAGACTCATTCAACCATGCTTTCACAGACAACATCACACAACTCAAAAAAGACAAACTACTAACGATCAACAAAAAACTACCGACACAAAGTCAACAACAAACGATGTATTTTCCACCCATAACAAAACAGGAACTGAAAGAAGTAATCCTACAACTAAAACCAAAGACCACTCCAGGAATAGACAAAATAAGATTCACAGACCTTATAACACATTTTGTACAAATCTCACAAAACCAATACGGCTTTCAGAAAACAAAAAGCGCCGTTACTTTATTAGAAGACATCGCCGATACAATAAACAAAGCTATCGACAAAAACAAGTACGCCGTCCTCATACTGCTGGACCTAACCAAAGCATTTGATACACTTGAACATGACATACTACTTACCAAACTATACTCAAACATGTATAAGAGGAGAACACTGCATACAGGGTTCAAGAACTACCTCTCAAACAGAACACAAGTAACAAAAATAGGTACATGTCACAGTCGGAGTATACAAGTAAAACACGGTGTACCACAAGGTGCCATATTATCACCCACTCTATTCAACATATACATTAATGATGTTCATAACATATCCATAAGAAGTCAAATATTTCAATACGCAGATGACTCTGCACTACTAGCAATCCACACAGACATTAACACAGCTCTCTGCAAAGCACAACAAGACCTAAATGAAATCACAACATACTTCCACCAAAACGCAATTCTAATCAACGGCACCAAAACACAAATGTTGATAATACACAACCCAAGAATCATACGCCCTGCATCACTATCGATACATTGTCACACATACCGCTGCATTAACAGCAAAAATACCAGCCAATGTTCCGAAATCAAACCTGTAACACACGCAAAATACCTCGGTCTCTATACAGATTCCCACCTTAAATGGACAAAACATATAGAATACCTACACACCAAACTCCGGATCATCGCAGCAAAACTCTTCCAAGTTAAAGGTATTATTTCACTCAACATAAAAAAAAACTCCTATATCACAGTATCTGCGAATCCCTGCTCAGATACGGAATAACAGTCTATGCAAATACATCAAATAGCCACCTAACAAAATTAGAAACACTACACAGGAAAATCGTGTCAACAGTGATCTGGACACCTTACACGCAACAACCAATATCCGACAAGCACACGATACACGGAATTCTGAGCATTAAAAACCTGAAACACTGCATGACATTAACAAGGAATTACTTTAACATCACCTACCAAAACAACAGAGACAAATATCGTATAACACGGCCTACAACAACTCTCTACATCCCCACACCCTTCAACAACTGATACGGTTCTTTTGTGAGATCACATCAGATACCCACGCAACTCAACAACCTACCAAGAAAGTTAAAACACGTAGATAACTACAGAACAATAAAAAACGAACTCTGGAAAATATACCAACAAAGTTAAGAAACTATTAACTAATATACACATCATAAATCACTAGCATCCAATGAATACATCCCATACACATACAGTAGCAACAACACAAATAGATTAAACCTTGATTTTTATTGCATTGGGTTGGGGTTTTTAGCATATTAGCAGCTTCTTTAAATTTTCTTATATAATTATTATTTTCTATGTATGACATCGTCGTTTTTTGCCAGAGTACATCGTGTCCAGTGGAAGAGGTATGGAAAGCAAGACCCGTTTTTTGTTCTCTTTTGTATTGTACGTCTTTTTGGTGTTCAGCCATCCCGCAAGAGCAATGGATTTTGTAGACTCCTGGTTTTTTAAGATAATGATGAGGTGGTTTTGGTGGATGTAGGAACCTTGAGATTTTTTCCATAGTAAGGAAGGCTACTTTTATGTTGTGTTTGTTCATTAATTTGTAACATTTTTGATATAAGGAAACAAGATTGTGTTTTTGAAATCCTGTTTTATTGTGTTATTAGCTGGAGGCATTTTAAGGATTCTCTTGATGGTTTTTGTTTCATATCCATTCTGTTGGAGGATTTGTGTTAAGTATTTTAGTTCTTCATTACATCTTTCTTATGTGATGGAGATATTGTATGCTCTGTCTCGAAGAGTTTTAATTAAGCTTATTTTTTGTGAAGGATGGTGGCGTGAGGTTGCATTTAGAAATCTTCCAGTGTTTGTCGGCTTCCTATATAATGAGGAGAGTTTACTTTCTTCATTAATTTCTAATAGAATATCCAGAAAAGGAAGTTTATTTTTTTTTCTTGCTCTAAAGTGAATTTTATGGTGTTGTGCAAATTGTTGAGATAATCTTTGAAATTGATAAGTTCATCTGTTGTTCCACTGAATATGATGAAAATATCGTTTACATAGCGTAGCCATATTTTTGGTTTTTTGTAGTAATTCTTAAGAGCATTGTTTTCAAATTTTTCCATAAATAGGTTTGCTAATACCGGTGATAATGATGAACCCATGGCCAGTCCTTCTTTTTGTTCCCAGATCCTATCTTTATAGGTGAAAAAATTATTGTTTATACAATGTTTAAAAAGATTCAAGATGTCTCCGGAGGGAAGAGGTCTTCTAGGAGATTCAAAATTTCTTGTCTCGGGACGTTTGTAAACAAGCTGATAATGTCGAGACTTGCTAAGATGTCTGTTGGACCAATATGTATATCTTTCACTTTTTCTATGAAATGTTTACTATTTTTTTATGAAGAAAGATGTTTTTCCTATATGTTGTGAGATCATGTTGGTGAGGTATTTCGCCAAGTTGGAAGTCGGTGAATCTCTTCCATCTACTATTGGTCTTAAAGGTATATCTGTCTTATGGATCTTTGGAACACCATATATTCTTGGTATCAAAGGATGTTCTGATTGTAAGTATTTTTTAAGTTCTTCCGTCCAGAGACGCACTTTTTTATTACATCATTTGTTTTTTTGTGTGTAGGCCAAGTCAAGTCTCTGTCTATGGGTTTGTAGGTGTTGGTATCTTCCAGGAGACTTTTCATTTTGTTATCATATTCTGTAGCATTTAAAACGACAGTTGCGTTGCCTTTATCCGCTTTGATTATGACAATATTTTTGTCATCCTTTAACTTTTTAAGGCAAACGTATTCATTGTAAGGTAGATTCCTACGAGTAATCTGCTTTTTAATAGTAAAGCTGTGCTTTCTATACGGATAAGATCTGCCGTGTTGTCCGGTAGATTTCTAATTCCTTTTTCTATTTGTGCTATGATATCAATTTTTGGAAGGAAACGTGGGGTTAAGGCGAAGTTAAACCCCTTAAGTAAAAGATTATTCTCCTCTTTTGTTAGGACTCTCGAAGAAAGATTAATAACTACTTTTGAATGATCTAGTTGTTTTTTATGTATTTCCTTCTTCTGGAGTACGTTGAACTTATGAATTAATGTATGTTTCTTCTGTTCTGAGATCGCTATTGCTTTGTTAAATGTAACACTATCGATGTTGTTCCATAGATAGGATGGAAGAGATGTGGCCAATTCATTATGAAGAGAAAAAGTGTTATTACTAATTAATGCTACTTCAGCTCTAGTGACTAATTCTTTCTCTTAGAAAAGCTAGTTCCATTTTATGATAAATTCTGGAGGCCTTCTTTGTGTGGAATATGCGTTTGATTTTGATGAATTTTGGGATGACTTCGTTATCTCCGCATCGGATGAGGAAAATTAGACGATTAATGAAGTTGAGATGTTTGATGCGTAGTTTCTCTAGTTGTATAACTTTATGCCAAAAGCACTCACCGTAAGTTTGTAATTGCAGGCGTAGACTTCTGTGGCTAATTGGTTCAAAAGATATATTTCGGTGATTACACCACATTTGGGTATTACATTCGGTGATTACACCACAAATGCGGTGTAATCACCGAAATATATCTTTTGAACCAATTAGCCACAGAAGTCTACGCCCATCGATACATTGTCACACATACCGCTACATTAACAACAAAAATACCTGCCAATGTTCTGAAATCAAACCTGTAATACACGCAAAATACCTTGGTCTCTATATAGATTCCCACCTTAAATGGACAAAACATATAAAATACCTACACACCAAACTCCGGATCATCGCAGCAAAACACTTCCAAGTTAAAGACATTATTCCATCCAATATAAAAAAAACTCCTCACGGTATCTGCGAATCCCTGCTCAGATACGGAAAAACAGTTTATGCAAATACATCAAACAGCCACCTAACAAAATTAGAAACACTACACAGGAAAATTGTGTCAATAGTAATCTGGACACCTTACACGGAACAACAATATCCGACAAGCACATGGCGATACACAGAATTCTGAGCATTAAAAACCTGAAACACTACATGACATTAACAAGGAATTACTTTAACATCACCTACCAAAACAACAGAGACAAATATCGCATAACACGGCCTACAACAACTCTCTACATCCCCGCACCTTTCAACAACTGATACGGTTCTTTTGTGAGATCACATCAGATACCCACGCAACTCAACAACCTACCTGAAATTTAAAACACGTAGATAACTACAGAACATTAAAAACCGAATTCTGGAAAATATACCAACAAAGCTAAGATACCATTAACACTAATAGACACATCACAAATCACTAGCATCCAATGTCTACATCCCATACATAAACAGTAGCAACAACATAAATAGTGAAGGCTAAATCCCACTCTCTTCATAAAAGCTAACCCAAGCTTCGAAGTAGGTGGGATTAACCTGCCTCACTCATCTACAAGTAATCCTTATAAACAAATGCAGAAATTTGTTTGTATAATCACTCTTTCTCAAACATTGAAGGAAAAAAAATTATACAAAAAATTCTGTATAATCTTCATTGTTAATATTAGAAGAACATGTGTTGTAAATACATAATATAAAGGCAAAAAAAGTATTATTAAAAATTTTAATTGAAATCCAATTCTGTAAAATTATAAGGTGCAATGTCACACAAGATGTTTATTGTATGTATAAATATTTTAGCAATCAATAAATTATCGTTATTATTAAAAAAAAAAAAAATATATATATATATATAAATATTTATAAAAATAAATTTAATTGACTAGAACCCGATTTAACTGACTAGAATTCGGGTTCTAGTCAGTTAAATTTATTTTTATAAATGTATACATCCCGAGTAAATCCTAATTTCAATAATATATATATATATATATATATATATATATATATATATATATATATATATATATATATATATATATATATATATATATATATATATTATTTAAAAAAATTATTATACAAAAAAATTCTGTATAATCTTTATTGTTAATATTAGAAGAACATGTATTGTAAATACATAATAGAGAGCCAAAAAAGTAATATTGAAAATTTTAATTGAAATCAAATGTACAAAATTCAGCACTTAGTGCTGAATTCTGTAAATTATAAGTTGCAATGTCACTCAAGATGTTTATTGTATATGTAAATATTTTAGCAATCAATAAATTATTTTTAAAAAAAATACGGGCATCTCCATGGAGTCTGAACTCATTGCGGGAGACCCAAACTATTCAGACAGCATCTATCATACCTCTGCTTGAACTCATTTACAGACGAACCACTCACACCTGTCAGGCATCGCATTCCAATCATTCAACACTCTCCAAGCAAAAAATCTAGTCCTCATCCTTTGTTAACCACATTCTTACTTAAGTTACAGGGATAACCTCTTGTTCTTCCACCACAATCCCGCTGTTGAAATATTTCCCCTGCAGCAATCTTATAAAAAAAAACCTTTAGTAACTTAAATGCTTCTATCATGTCCCTCTTCTCCGTCTATCAACCAACTTCTGTAACCACAAACTCTCAATCTAGCAACATAAACGGAGCATTCCTCATTTACTAACTTGTTCACTTGCCTCTGAAACCACTTCGTCATCTCCAAGGAAACCAAGTGACCAGACCTGAGCATAGTAATGCAGATGTAAATGTATCAACGCCTTATAAAGAGGAATAAAATTTTATTTATCTCTGCACGTTAGTGTGTTCTTCAATAACCAAGTAATCCTATGAGCTATCCTGGACACCTTAGCCCTCTGAACTTCAACTCTCTATCCACCAACACCCCAAGTCCCTAACCTCACCAATCACTTGAAGTACAGTTCCCTCAATGTGGTGCACAGCTTGTAATCTTTTAATCCCAAAATGCACGACTTTACACTTTTCCACATCGAACTGATATCCACTATCTTTTGCCCATACAGCAGCTTATTTAAATCATCCTGCAACATCAACTTGATTAATTATTGCGCTACCCAACTTTGCATCATCAGCAAACAACTGAATATATCCCTTCAAGCTATTCCCTATATTATTTACGTACAGATTAAACAATAACGGTGCAAGCACAGAGCCCTGCGGTACACCACTAGTTGCCTTTCATCCTGGACTCTGCTCCTCCACTACTTTTTGGAATCGAATCTGTCCATGAGCCATTCTCGTATCCACATCACACTTTAATATCAATCCCAATTTGTTCTAATTTGCGCAACAGTATTCAATGAGGTATCCTGTCAAAAGCCTTAGCAAAATCCAGCAGGATCACTGTGTAGCCATTCCCCTTGTTAAACACAGCTGTCACTCTATTATAAAAAGTTATTAAATTACTCCGGCAAGGCCGACCGTTAACATTGCCTCATACAGTAACATACAGTATTATCTACCTGAAGTGAAGTTATATATTAAGTTCACTTTTTAGGCGCTGAACAGAAAGTTTAAAGTGCTGTTCCAGAGGGCAGGGATAGACTGAATTAAAGAGGAGGAGAAGTTAATATGGAAAATTTGAAAGTTCACTGTGAAGGGATGATGTATATTGACCAGCAGCTTCTCGCGTTTATGGACTTAGAATAAAGTATAGAATGTTCGATCACCTCAAGCACTTTATTTTACGAGCTCTAAGACAAATTTACAGGCTTGCCGACTGGATGTGAGTGATTAATGTACTCGGTCTCCGACCAACAAATTGCGTGTTCGAATCCCATCATGGGCATGGATGTTTGTGAATGACTTCAAGTGGAAGATGAATTTCATCTCCTGGTGTGAGGCTATTGTCCTACTTATTGGGTCTAAAGTGGCGTGGGAAAAAAAAAAGTTGGTTGTTTGGTCTCTAGAGCAGACCTTCCGCATTATCGAGCCCTTGGCCCCGCTTTATAATTTTTTTGTGATACATCACATAAAGAAAAAAATCTTTAACACTCTTGGCTGGCATTATTATTTTAACTGTTGAGAATGCTGCCGTTTTTGTATCACAGGCACTAATCATTGCATACTGTCTTCAAATCAGGCCAAAAAAGATTACAAACTATTGATTTATTGAAAACCTAACAATATTAACGCTATATCCAAATTCATTAATGTAACTATTTGTTTTTTAGTGTCTTTTCGCATTGCCAGATTTTTCTAATTCTGGAGTCAGGAACGTTTATATTTATTTATTTATTTATTTTTGGTTAAAGTACCATAACCAGGAATCTCCAACACAATAAAACACGGCTCTCATTTTGTAAACGGAGAGATGCAAATTATATTATATATATATATATATTTTTAATTATAATAATAAAACCGTAACTTTTTTTATTAAAAAAAACATGCGTATTTAAGTATACATAATAATATTTTGTTGAAATAATTTTCACTTTTCGCCAACTGGTTTTCTCTTTGTCTTTCGTGAAATGTATTTTTGGAAATAAACACATTTATTTCAGTGAAGTCTTTAAATACTGTTAATATGTGATAATTCACAGAATGGTTTACTAATAAATACGAATAAAAACGAATAACAGAAAACATCACTAATTCCCAATAATTACTTACTGCTGTATATATATTATTTTATATATATTAATTCTCCAACTCTAAACTGTTTGCAGGCGCAAAATTCAACTTCCCTTTTATTTATAACATGCATGCTTAATATACAAAGTCAGTATAATTTTCTTTAAAACATATAAAGAATATTTTAGTAGATATACTAAATATGAATAAATAATAAGCATAAATAAAATATTGTAAACGTATATTCGCTTCAGCAGAAACGGAGACGACCGCAGCCTATTATTCACCGATACTGAAAACTTTATTAGATTTGGCGCACAGCAACTTGAATGTATTTATGTGCAAAACTATGTAGACGTATTTCACGAAAAATGTAACTAAAGCAACGATTGTTAAGAAACATTTACTTGGAAACCAACGCAGAATTCATTTATCACAACAAACCAAATGAATTAAAAAGAATAAACCGAATTAAATGTAATAAAATGTTTTTATTAATTATTTTTTGTGCTCTATTTTTTATCCCTCTTATTTCGTTTATTGTGCTCAATTAAACTGCAGTTGTGCATCAAAATTTTTCAAGGCTGTACTTACCGGTAACGAAAACGTAACTCTCTCGACAAACGAACCTTCCTGTAAGCACCCAGCGCGTTGTGAATTGTAACCGCTTATGAGCAGCAGATCGTTCTGAAGAGGGCGACGAACACAAGCGCAAATCAATAAGCAGTACCAGTCACCGTTTACTACATGATTGGAACGATTATCGTATAAAGCGCATAGTTTTGCATTATTTCATCAAGAAATGGACGTTTGTGTGCAGGGAAATGATTTGCAATTTCTAAAACAGTTCTTTCGTAATTATATGAAGAGCCAAAGGCTTCATAAATTAGTAATTTATTAGGACACCTTCTTGGCAATTCTTATAGTAGGTATGTAAGTTCTGTTCGCTACAAACTTGGTATTATCTAGGTCTACCTACTCACTGATGAGACCTCAATAAAGGTTGAAACCGGTCTGGGTAGTGACCTTCTCGCATAATGTAGAACAGTAATACGGCTCCTAGGAGCTGGGTTTCACATTATGGGGAAATACCAAGAATAGTGATCGGAGCTTGCTCCACCCTTACTATGAGTTGCCTCAGTGTTGCACTACCAAATGGGTTATGTGTTACACTATCCGGGTATTTGCTTACGCTTGGACTCGCCGAACTTTATATAGTTTCTATATATTCGGCATGAAACTCTTTTCGGCTATGAAACAATATGGGATGTAATATCCCTTAACTTAAATAAGTTCTTTCGTCATAAATTAATGAATATCAACTGATCCACAAAGATTTTCTAAACTAAAACAAAGAAATGATAATAAAGTCTTGTAAACCGTTTTTATATACAATTTCTATGAAATGTTTCGGACCGTCCATTTTTGAAAGGTGACTTACCTTCGAAATTTGAATATATCACGTCCTCATATTTATACTGTATATAATGCTTCTATAACATGCGTCAGCCAATTATATTACCGTGCAATAAATTAATGCTGGGCGTAGATTGTTTCAGTCTTAATTTTTTGAAGGAAACGTGATATTTAACTTTCCTCTTCTATTTCATTCAAATGTCTCATCTGATTTTAGTTAGAAAACAGTTTCTAATTCACAACTGTTTCTTTAATAGAAAAAGAAGAAATAAGAACAGGATTCAGAGCAACCTACATGAATATGTCAATCAAGTGGAACTTAACGGTTTGCATACATGAAAATATCTCAGTGTCTAAATTCAATATTATTCTGCCAATTTCTAAATCGAGAGTAGTTCTTTGCATTTGTTCTGCTGTTCCTTTTTCGACCTCAAGTGTTTAGTTACACAAGTTTTGTGAAGTTTTATTAAAGGAATGCTGTCTTTAATAGTTTTCACAATGATTCTTCTTTCCTTATTTATTTATTATATAACTTTATTTATTTATTATTTGATTTCTTCTAATTTAAATATTATTATTATGTTAAAAAATTAGACGACGACACTATTCATTAATTTATTATTTGGTTTGTTTTTTATTTAATATCTGGTTTAATTATTTATTGATTATTCTATTTATTGTTTGTAATTTTTTAAACGCTAAGACTGAAAGTATTTCTGTTCGAATGATAATTATTTTGTTAATTTTTTTAATAATATTTTTTTAATTTATTCTCCTTCAAATAAATTATATCTACACAGAAGTATACAAACTATATATTTAATAACAGTGTTAATAAAGTATATTAACACTGTAATACAAACATTTTTTACAATTGATATATGTAAAAGAAGAAGAATAATAATAATTTTAATAACAATATCAATAATAATCTTACTGGTCTTCCACAATAGATACACTTTTTGTAAATATCATGATAAAAAGTTTCATTGCTGAGTACTTTTCTGTTACAGTAAGTAGAATTAATAGATTTTCTATACAACAATACTACATTTTACTACTTGTGGTTCAGTACAAACTTGAAATAATATCCTTATAATTTGCATAACGTGCAATTATTAATAATAATCACAGTGATAATTTACCATATATAATTCACAGTTACATAAGTTAATTAATAATATACGTTGCAGTAAACATTTTTTCTTCAAAATTTGAGAACGTGTGTTTATACACTGTATTTATATTTACAATTAAAATATTATATTATACTATATTATATCATATTACAATTATTATATACAATATACAATCCAATTACATATAATATATTACAATTAAAATATTATATAATAATAATAATAATAATAATAACAATATTTTTTTTTAATATGAAAAGTGTTATCGTTATCATACAGGCTATTTACATTTAGACTGTTCACATATTATATTTTCGGTTTAGTACTGAATGTTATATAATAATAATTATTATTATCATTATTTTCTTCATTATTATTATCTGTTAAAGTATTGTGACCTGGAAGTTAATACAGTAGTGATTGGACAATGAGGATTAGTTAATTAAGCTGTACTAATCCCACCTACTTCGAAGCTAGGGTTAGCTTTTATAAAGAGAATTGGATTAGCATACACTATTTATGTGTTTTTTTTGTTTGTTTTTTTAATGGATGGAATGTAGGCGTTGGATGCTGGTGATTTGTGAAGTGTATATAGGTGTGAGTGCTATATGAATTGTTTTGGTATAGCCTGCACAGTTCGCGTCTTAATGTTCTGTAATTGTCTATGTGTTTTAAATTTTGTTTTTAATTAATGGTTATTGATATTTATTGATTATAATAATAAACAAATAAAAATAGGAAATTTACATTTAAATTATAGTTTACACTGGAGAACATAATGGATTTTTTTTTCTTTCTGTATCGTTCACATTTCTGGTCCATGTGAAGTCTCGGAAAACGTGATTGCCCAAAGTATATTTCTGATACCAGATGAGCAAGGTGTCAGAAAGTTCATTGTCCTTGTGATTTTGTCACCTTCAGACTTAAAAAAAAACAAAAAAACTAGCACTGTATTGTAAGTGTATATCCCAATGTTTTTCGTTGGCAAACTTATTCGCCTTCAGCAAGGCGAATAATCACTCCCAACAATCACTGAGGTGACTTACTTCATGAATACGAATGCACTGATGTGAATATTTACATTAAAATTTGCAAGTCCTAACTAAATAATCATTGACGTTCATTCACATTCGACCATCACTAGTAACGTCGATCTCTCTCTCTCTCTCTCTCCCTCCCTTCCTTACGGTCTTTGAAACATTCCGTTATCCCCTTATAAGTCGACAGTTTCGACTGCGAAAAATACTGATTCGTTAGGCTTGACGTTCCTTCAGTCATATCTCACTGAACTTTCAAATACTTTTAAACTCAGTCGGATATGACTTCATCCTTTGCATTTCCAGGAATTTACTTATAAGATGCCAGCAGATTCTTTGGAACATACTAAAATAAATAAAAAATAAACCTGCTAACGTATGGTTGGTATAAGACTTTTGCCTGTCACTGCGTAGAGCCGCTACTGAGTTTCCTGTCCCGGAGTCATCTTGGTCAGGAGTGATGAGTTTGGTAGTAATCCTTTGGTGTCGATCAGTGAGAGCGGTTCTGCTCTGTGGTAGGGTGAGCCTGTTACTGAGTAGAACTACCTCTGGGTAATGAGTTATATGATCCTTCGGGTCACTCATTGATTGGGCGATCTGAGGGATCGCCCTAGTTTTTGGAGAACGCCCGGACGTGAACAGCAATAATGGTTGTGTTTGGACTAGATTCCATGGAGTAGAGCTGTTTTGCTTACTGACAGGTTTCTGCCTGTCACTGAGTGGTGCTACCAATGAGAGTTTGAGTTCAGGAGTACCCTATTGGGTCACTTAGTGAGATTTAGAGCGATCTTGAAGAACACTCGAAAATTTTGGAGAGGTACCCTGCAACTTAACAGTACCTCAATAAAGATCGAAATCAGTCTAGGTAGTGGCCCTTCCAATAATGCACTGTACAGTATTATATATGTCCAAAAGGGTGTGTGCTTTGCATTAGGGATGCTAAGGCAGCTGCTCTGAAGTCACTAGCCTCCTTATAAAAGTAGCCAAGTTGTGAAGATGCTTCACGTGCAAACTTCGTTTGCTTACACCTGGATAAAGGATTAAACCAAGAATATAATTTCTTGGCATCTTTAATTTACTAATATTACTATTATCTTAATGCATCGGAAGAAAATGGCGGCTGAGAACATAATTTCAAGTGAAGAAACTTCATATTACGTATTTTGTGATATTTTCAAATCGGAGCTGGCCACACTTGCTCTTCAACAACAACTCTTGTTGAACTGAAGAGTCTTCAACTCTTCAGTAACAAACGAAAGGTAAACGATCTGATTTTCGCATATAAGTCAGATGTTATAAATATTATGACTGCAGTTCGTGGTAATCAAAGTTTATATTCTATTAAAAATAAAATAAAAAGTGCGTGCATTAATAGTTAACACGGTTGTGTTTTAAAAGTACGTCGCAATACACGTAATTTGTGAGAAATTTATCACATCGGAGTCGAGATGAACATAGGATATCAAATTTTGCATAGCATGCAAGAAATATTATTGGATTAAAGAAATAGTGAAAAGATGAATTAGCAGTCCCCCAAAACACGAATCTTCACACTATCCTGCAAACGTCAGCCCTTTCAACGCTCTCAAAACGGTTTTGCCTGTTTTTCTCGCAAAAAAAAAGAAAAAGAAAAAAGGAATTAGCTCTTCTCCACTTACTTTTGATTAGATCTTTTTTCTCGTATTGACTCTTACTCCTAGTCTTTCCTGCCATTATCACATCACTTCTAAGCATCTTCGAAAATCGATTCTCTGTGCAAATCATGAATCCTCCCAACTTTGGAATAGTGCTCCCATATTTGGGGGCGATGCACCTAAAGGCTTCTGTAAAATTTCTTGATGCAGTTCAGAGTAGAATCTCAGTTGATTGATGACCCCCCTCTCTTCAGCCGCTGTCTCATAGTTAGTTTTCACGTTATGTCTTCTGCAGATATTTCAATTGGCACTTTTCAGCAGAAGTGGGATTCGTTATGCTTCCCATTTCTGCTAAACCTACGGGAACGCGAACAGCAGTTGACCAACATCATTTTACAGTTGAACTGCGGACTCACTAAACCTGTTATTCCAAGTTGTCTTTTATTCCATTCAACCTCAGTCGTTTGGTCTTGCCAGTAGTCTTCCCCATGAAGTATTTCCAAGGACCAAGCCAAATAGGAAAGAAATAGAAAAATCTGACCTTCAGCAGAGACTTGGTTATCATGAACGTAAAGGAGGTGAAGAGAGATTTTTTGATAGATGTCAGATTGATGCCTGTTTTGGGAGAACTGAGACTGACAAAGTTGACAAAGTTGTTTTTGTCCTCCTGATGTATGACAAAGAGATCGACGATTGAGTCATTAGCTCTGGAAGATTTTGAAGCTTAGAATTTTTAAGTTCTGCTAAACTCGTCAATTAAAAAGCGTATGACGTTTTTTGCTATTAGCAAACACACGGAGAGAATTATAGACAAAGACATCATTTACGTACAGGAAGAACAAGATGGGAAAACAATGAAATCCCTGACCACTAGTAGAGAAAGATGAGAAGAAGATGAGGAGAAGGTATCACCGTGCATGTAATGAACGATAGGAAAGGAAAGGAAACTCGCTGTTCATTTATAAAGGATAGCCAGCTTTCTCAGTAGTCAATTACCTTAGATGTATAAGAAGGAACTAAAAGTTTCTTAAAACTTATCCATAACTTTGCCTGAAGGTTCACGAAGTGGCAGAAATCCATGCCAGTTGTCACCGATTAAATGGCGGGCTTACAGTGGATAAAGAGATTCTCTGTTGATGACATCCTTCATTAATTGTTAGAGAACTCATTTGTTGGCAACGGAAAAATAGTTTGATAGGATTTTTTTTTCCAGTCAGCTAAATATGAAGATTTTCTTTCAGTGTAAGTTCTCGAACAGAATAGCACCTCCTTGGCGTAATTGGAAGGACAATGGGACATTATTCCCTTCGTTGGAAAAGGCCTGAGTACGATTTTCGTGATTAAGAGAGGAATCTTTATATTGGAATTTTCAATTGAAAGTGAGTTAGCCGATCACATGGTTCTGAAGGTTTTTATTCAGGGAAACGGGTTTCTCATCCCGAATATATAGGCAAATCGACCAAGAGAATACACGCAATTTACAGACAGTGAATGCTTTTGTTGGCAGTGATGAGTAGTAGACAGCTCTCTGTGTTGGTGGAAGATTAAATAGGGAAGACGGTTAGTATATGTAGCGCGGTGTGTACCCACCCTCGATGAGTTTGTGGACTCTTTAAAGGTGTCATGTAATGATAATTCTATGATTACAATTAAAACCAGAAGACTTGCAGTTTGTTTTTTTTTTTCTAATATCAATATTTTTAATACCACACACGAAAGGTTACAGGACTTACAGCATATTACTGCTGTGTATGGGCAAGCTATTCAAGATTCCTAGGATGTCTTTGTGATGAAACACCAGAAGAGAGTAATAGCATGTGTAATTCTTGGTCTGATGGTATATGATTTGCCTTGAGCTTCTCTTTTCAACAGATTTACTTTCCTTTTCATTTTAGCATATTATCCTTGTTTAACATGAATAAAAAACGCAGTTAACAGAGAAAGTTCAGAAGTATGCTTCCATTGTGATTGTGTTTTTCCCCCATGCTGTAACTAGCTTGTCATAGGTCCAATGCACGATTTTATTTTGCCCCCCCCTTTTTTTTTGTAAAAAAAAAATGAAAAAACAAATATGATAGAAATAGATCGGCCAATTTTTAACTTTAACTAAAAACGTTATGGAATGGACTCCCACAGCGGCAAAATTTAAAATTTGAAAATGAAAATATAATGCTGATTATTTTTTAATACCCCATTGCAGGCCCCCTTCGTCCTGGGTCCTGTGCCTGTGCACCCGTTGCACCTTTCTAGTTATGGCACTGTTTTACCCCTTCTCAAAAAAAAAAAAAAGGAAAAAAAAAGAAAAAAAAGAAAAAAAAAGAGAGAGATCGCAAATGGAAGTGGTAAGCTCGAAACTCAGGATTTTCATTCTACAAATCAGACGGTCCAGCCAGAAGAACGCATGCAGTTATAATACACAGTGCCGTAACTAGGCAGGTGCAACAGGGCGCAGGATGAAGGAAGAATGAAATAGAGTATCAAAAATTAATCAGCATTATATTTTTATTTTCAAATTTTAAATTTTTCCGCAGCGGGGATCGATTCCCTAACGTTTTCGAGTAAAGTTAAAAATAAACCGATCTATTTCTATCGTATTTGTTTTTTTATTTTTTTTTTCCAAAAAAAAGATGGCCAAAAATAACATCTTCTCCAGGGTCCGTGAAAAGCTAGTTACGGTACTGATAATACACTGGCTTCTGAAGCACGTCCAAAACAATAACCCAACCCAAAAGAGATAGGTAAGTGAAATAAAACAAGAATATGTTAACGCCTCCATTTTATTTCATACATTTTCCTTGAACATAATCTCCCTCTTATTCAATATTTTTTCTTCACCACCTGTTCATCATTTACAAATGGATATTCAGTTCTTCAAAAGCTAGATAGGGTTAAAAAAAAAAAAAAAGGCCTCACCTATACTCCCTATAAGGGAATAAAAGGTTTAGTTGATTTTTTTTTTTTTTTATGTTGTTCAATAGATATTTTATGTCTTCCATAGTATGGGCTATCACATCATAGAAGGCAGTTTCCAAGCTATTTTAATGGATCATTTGGTTTTAAAGCCAAAACTAATATGTGTTATTCTAACAGTATCCTACCTAACTAAACGAGTTAGGCAGGAATATTATAAAATACAGCATAGAAAAAAAAAAAAAAAAAAAAGGCCTCACCTATACTCCCTATAAGGGAATAAAAGGTTTAGTTGATTTTTTTTTTTTTTTTTTTTTTTTGAATAAGCAACACCTGTCGTTCGTATCGTGATCATGTGAAGAAAACATTACCTTCCCTTAGGTAACGTTGTCTTACTTGCACTTTAATATGTTGTTCAATAGATATTTTATGTCTTCCATAGTATGGGCTATCACATCATAGAAGGCAGTTTCCAAGCTATTTTAATGGATCATTTGGTTTTAAAGCCAAAACTAATATGTGTTATTCTAACAGTATCCTACCTAACTAAACGAGTTAGGCAGGAATATTATAAAATACAGCATAGAATGTCGAATAATCGTTTTGTTTAGTCAAGACTGGTTTTAAAATTTGGTTTTAGTCAAGACTGGTTTTAAAAGCGTTATATCTTGGGGCTGTCGTCCCAAGATATAACGCTTAAGAGGCCTCTATACTGAATAAATTTCAGGTTATCTATACTAAGATGAAGGCATACTTATAATGTAAGGCCTTAAGCTGTAGTTTATCTAGCTTATGTAAATTCATCTCTGAATTTAGTGTATACTGAGTAAAAAACAATTTTAAAAAGAATGTATCCCGTAAGGTTCACAAGTTCAAGAAGCTCCCATTTAAATGAATTGTTGGTATATCCATTTATTTTATTTATTCAGTAAAAGTGTTTAAATTACTAAAATATTAAAGACAGGAATTGAAGAAGAGTAGAGGGTAGCCAGCTCTCTATCCTTCAGCCTTCCTGATAGCTATCTCAAGATATCTATGAATTAAGGTGTTTGGGAGAAAGAAAGGATACGACAGACGACTGGCATCTTTTCGTGGCCCTAAATTTTAACATAATGTATTGTTATTGGTGTGACGGTGTGAGTTATACAGTTGCCTAAACGTTTTAGGCAATGCATTCCACTTACTTGTGCTCATTATTAATGAAGGTTTGAAGAATAGGGATTGGCTGCGCACATGCCTTCAAAAAGTTCGTTAGGGCTAACTGAGCTTTGTCTTTTCCAGTTGCACAACTGCTAGCACTTAATAAACTCTAAACTTGTCCTATCCCTAGAGTACCGTGACATTTAGTGTGATGCACCAAATTCCTTCCAAGGAATATATACTATCCAGAATAGGGCAATGAATCCCCTCATAAACCATATCCAATCACTTTCCCATAAACTTCTGTGTCTGCATTACCAAAATAACTGTGAAAAATGTCTTCTTCTTTTTTTTTTATAGGTGAAATCATAGTTGTTGCTCCAGTGAACTCTTTACTACCGTTCATCCATTTTCTTTCCACACAAGAACACAAGGAACTTCTCGTCAGCATCCATGCAATGTACATTTCACACCAAACTCATCTAAACTCAACTTTTCACCCTCCTTTCATACCATCTGCAGCTCTTGTTCGAAACAGCCTTCCTTATATCGTTTTCTCTAATGAATACAAAGATCTCCTTTTATTTAGGAATCGAACAAATTTCTTCTTCTTTCTCTTTACCACTTGCCTACACATAGCACTGCCTTTTTATGCTGCTTTGGCCTATCATGCATGGCGTTGATATATGTCTATATACAGTTTGGATCCACTGCCCTGTCATAAAATTTAAAACTCTATTCTTCATCTCATATGCAGTGTAGCTGTACGAAAGCCGACAACCTGCAATGCAGACAGAAGGTAAAATGCAAATATGCCTCAAAAAGGTGTCACAGATAGTAACCAACCAAGCGACCGTTAAGGAGTATCTCACCATGGATAACCTCGTGAATTTGGAAATTTATGGCTGGATTCGCAGTGCATGCACTGTTTGTAAAGCCAGCGAATAATATGGTGTAGCCATTTTCATTGTCTAAACTCAACTGTTATTTTATTTTTTAAAAAAAGCGAATAATTTTACTAAGGTATTACCTACCTTTCATAAAATTTTCTTTTTTTTTTCTTTTTTCCCCCCTTTTCTCACATTGTAACGTATTCCTATCCGTGGCTTTATTCACTCTGACATTTCAACATACAATAATTATTAGACATTTGATGAAAGAATTAACAACAGCTGAAAAACAATGAAAAAAAAACAAAAAAACTCAGGATATGAAAAATGAACAGAACAAGATGTAGGCAAATGCTGAAGTAAGTACGTAAGTAAGTAATATAATAATGAATGATAATAGTAAGTCATTTAACATATAAAAATAAATAAATAAAAAACAGTATGACTCGGTGATTCGTTTATAAAATATGCTCATGCCGACGGGGTTACTACATTGTACTTCCAGGGATCAAAATTAATGATTTAACAAATGTCATAGATAAACAGAAAAGGAAATAAAAAAAGATGGCAGTGCTGGATGGAACTAATATTTTAAGTAGCATGCGAGAGGATATGAAAGGATTGTTGGAAGGAAGAAAAGAGAGAGAGTGAAAATTGTTACCTTATTACAGAGATACGACAACAGTGAGCTAACAAGGAGGACTATGATGGTGAACGATTCAATGCGCAAGTGGTATAATAGAAACTGATGTGAATTTTTGAATGTGTGGCGACCAGTTCTGATAGTGAAAATAATCTGGGCAAAGGGTGGAAATGTATGCTATGGATTCAGAATTTCTGAATGTCTGTGCACCGAAAAGAGAAAGTACATACGGTACTTACATGATTTGAAGAAGTTGGAACAGTGAACAAATGATAATAACTGATAATCAACAGCGCCGCCCCGTGGGTAAGAGGCGCCTTTGTTCAAAGTTATATTTCAGTGCACCCATAAAATAGAATTTTTAAATTAAAATTAAATTAATTTCAAGAAATTTTTATTTATTTAGTATATAAATACAAGATATACGTATGTGTACATAAAAATTGCCATCTAAAAAAAATTTTTTTTTTCAATTATCACAAAAAAAATCACAGCACAATTCAAACCTGCTTTGACGCACCACTCATGAAGCGTCAAAACAAAGGGGTTAATCAGCTGTTGAGTTTACTGTTATTACATCAATAACTGTGTAATTTATTTATTTCGTATCCAACCACAAGTGGTACAGTAGTAAGTAATTGATGCAACATTATTTACAACAAATTAAGATACATTACTAATCAGATAGCTAAATTTGGTGGGTGAATTATACAGGGAATAGTAAGTAAAGTATGAAGAAAAAAAAAAGAAACTATACATACGTTATATACAATAAATATGGTCAGATGTTCCTCCAGTATCTTGCGCAATCAGCTGCTCTTTCTGTGCAGGATATGAGCCTCTTTTGTGCAAGGTGATTGAAGAAGGGGACAAAAAAGAAGGAGTCGATGGCCTGGGTTGTCCCACACTCACAATTATCTGGTTCAGTGAGGTAGCCCCATTTGATGAGGTTTTGTTTGCAGCCTCTGTCGTTTGTAGTCTGTTGAGGCTTATCCAAGTATTACAGTCCAAGTAGGCACCACAGAAGATGTTCAGCTGTTGGAATACCGGTATTATTCTCAGGGTATAATGTAAGCCATTGTTGAAGTCTTGTCTCTGGAAGGTTTTTAGGTGGTTCAACAGTTGCTAGGAAGTTATGTCGGGATCTTAGTCTTTGGGGCACTGTAGTCTGGCCAAATAGTGATTGGCGTTCATCATTTATTTTTCTACTTCTTTCGTCAACTGAGAATGCAGATCTTCGAATTGAAGGGAGTGCAATACTAGCCAAAGTATTGCACTTCGTTCAATTCGATTTGGCTAGTATTCGAATTGAATACCAGCCAAAGTATTGCACTAAGAGATCTGTGGCTAGCAATACTAGGCCAGGTCTCTTAGTGGTGTTGGTTTCAGGCAACCTGTAATTAAGCGGCATCTTTCATTCCATGCTGGGTCAAGTTTATCAGCATGGTAGGCATATTCAGCAGAAGAATAGCAAATGGCCAAGGCAAAAGATCTCAGTGTGCTAGGGTATGCACCCCATTTGGAGCAGGTAAGCTTTCTTAGTATATTGTTTCGTGCATTCACTTTTGCGTTTGTTTTTTCTATGTGTGTTTTATATGAAAGAGTGCGATCGAGAGTCACACCGATCAAGGCAGATTGGGTTCCAGGAATGTTCTATATTAGAGCCTTCCCAAGAATCAGTAGCTTCCTGTTGACTTCCTTATTGTTAAGGTGGAAAAGGCCAGTCTGAGTTTTCAAGGGGATTTGATTTTAGTTGATTACTGCCACTATTTAAGGCACGAGTTAGATTAGTTTCAATGGACTTCTAATTTTTTGATTGAGTAGCTATGGCAAGGTCATAGACAAATGCATAGACAAAATTTCTAGTTCCTGGAAAGATGGAGAGATCATTGATGTAGATGTTGAAAAGTGATGGTGATAACACACTTCCCTGGGAGAGGCCAGTTTTTGGGATTCCAGCGGCTCTTCCTACCCCCAAGGTCCACAAAAAAGCATTCCAAGATTGATTGGACCAGAGAACAAGACGATAGTCTCTAGTTATTCTGTATATTTTATTTCTGAGTGTGAGATGGTTTATGCTGCAGTTAGGTCTACAATGTCTTACTAATCAGATAACTCAGATAAACCTAGTCTAAAATAGCCCGCTCAGCAATAAGATGACGTTCGATTAGGGGTTGTAGCCTATTCAAAATTATTCATAGAGTTTAAAGAGGTTGCTGTGTAATGATATAGGTCTGTAATGTTTTGTTCGGGTTGGAGTTTTCCCTGGTTTCAGAAAGGCCACCACTTTAGCATGCCTCCAGATAGTTGTCATCCTTGTCATCCTTAGGGTTCTGAGGCAAGTGTTCTATAGGTTTAATAACCATTCTTTAGTCCTGGATCCAAAATGTGTGATTTGTTCATTACAGATATCATCAAGGCCTACAGATATTCTAGGTTTAATTGGTTTATGGCAGCTTTGAGTTCTATGATGGCGAAATCTGAGTTAATCATATTTTGTTCCTCACTTGGGGTTCTAAATATCTTATTTTTATTTTTATTTTTATTTTTTATTTTTTGGTGCTTTTTAGGGAATTTTCCATTCAACTGATGAGCATGAACTCATATGGCTTAGTGAAATCCAGTGGCTGCCGGTGAAAATTTTAAGTGAGGGTACTACATATACAAAAAAAAAAAAAAAAAAAAAAAAAAACTTTTTTTTCCTAATCAGTAACGAATTTATTAATAAATAAATTTACATATTAAAAATTGCTTTATTAAAAATATTTCATCCGCACCAATAGTATCACCAATTCGTATCAATAGCAATGACAAGTGCAAACGAATATCGGCGTTAGATTGCAGTGCATTTGTTTCCTGTAAGGATATTTGAAAAAATATTATTCTTTTCATATTTTCAACAGTGACACTCGTCATAATTCAGCCTTGTATCTATAATAAATAAATAATTATATGTTATTTTAACAAAATAAAATAAGATTTAAAAAAAAATAGTTCACTAGGAACACTAACAATAAACCACCAATAATAAACGTTTCATATCTCACAGAAATAACGAGCGCAGGCATAAGATACACTGCCCAAGCGGCAGTGTATCTAATGCCATAACGTGCAACGGCAGCAAACGAATATCGGCGTTAGATCGCAGTGCATTTGTTTTGTGAAACGATAATTGAAAAAATATTATTCTTTTCATATTTTTACCAGTGACACTCCTCATAATTCAGCCTTGTATCTATAATAAATAAATAATTATATGTTATTTTAACAAAATAAAATAAGATTTACAAAAAATAGTTCACCAGGCACACGCACCCAATAATAAATGTTTCATATCTCACAGAAATAAGGCGTGATGAGGAAACTCAAGGGCTCACTTTAGTGAGTACAGGCATGGCAAACCCGAGGTACCAGATGCTGGATCATGCCTTACTTCATGTAATATACATCTATTATTATTATTATTATTATTATTATTATTATTATTATTATTATTCCTGATACCTCCAAGGAGTCCGAAGACTCATCGCGGGAGAACACCTACAACTGTCTCAACCACTACACCGAACATCTACTTCGAATCATCTCCATCAACGCCATCTACCGCCCACCTCCACCACCACCACAACAACTAGTATTTTTTGTCTGTAAATTGCGTGTGTTCTGAAGGGCCGATTTGTCTGTATGCAGGATGAAAAACCCTGCTACCTCTGTATGAGATCGGCTAACTCACCTTCCATTGAAATCGTCCAGATAAAGATTCCTCCCGTCGCGACGAGAATTGAACTTAGGCCTATTCCGATCGAACGGCGCAATATACCGTCGTTCTTCCAATAGCACTACGGAGGCGCTATATTATCTGTTATATTATTCTGTAGACTGGTCCCTCCCCTTCTTTCTCCTCTCCTTGCTCCTTCCCCCTGATGCTATTAGAGTATTCGAGGGCTACGGGTGAATCTTTCCTATCTTGCTAAGTCATTTCGTCTTATGCAGCCACCGAAGGAGACAAGCTAGCCTCAATAAGTGCGGTCCCAAGCTTAGATAAATGGCGAAGGTTGATGTCAGGAAGGGCATCTGGTCGTAAAACTTCACTGTCAGCTCTAGCTATGATATGAGTCAAAGAGAAAATGATATAAGGGCTAGGGCGTACCCCTTAAGCGACGTGCAGCCACATCGCCCTACATCTGCGAGAAGTGGACGAGGGCTACCGCATTAAGGGTGGGTGCAGTTAAAGAAGCGAGCCCAGCAGGTGGAGAGGATGTTGCGAGTGAGAACACTGAATGTTGGAAGCATGACTGGAAGGGGAAGAGAGGTGGCAGACATGATGAGGAAGAGGATTTTGGACATTTTATGTGTGCAGGAGACAGGGTGGAAGGGGGGAAAGGCAAAGGAACTGGGAGATGGATATAAATTGTTCCACTCTGGAGCGAATAACGAGGGAAGAAATGGTGTAGGAATTGTGGTGTGTGGCAGAATGAAGGGCAAAGTACTAGAAGTGGGTAGAAGGAACGACAGGATCATGCGAATGAAATTGGGTCTTAGAGAAGAGCAGGTGGTTGTATTATGTGTATATGCCCCGCAAGTTGGCTGTGCAGCGGAGGAGAAAGATGAGTTCTGGAACGTGTTAGATGAAGAAATGAGGGAACTGGAAGAAAACGAGGTGGTGATTGTCAGAGACGTGAAAGGGTGCATAGTGGCCATGGAGTGGGAATGATGAACCAGGAAAGAGAGAGGGTTGTGGGCTTTTCAGTAGCGTTTGATCTGGCAATTGTGAACTCGTTTTTCTACAAGAAGGAAGAACATTTGATAACATTTAGGAGTGGTAACAACAGTTCATAAATTGACTGCATTTTGACTGGAAGAAAACATCTTAAGGTTGTGACAAATTGTAAATAATTCCAACAGCTCAAGTGGCACAGCAACACCGACTGCTGTGTGCAGACTTTAAAATAAGATCGAAGATAAGAACCTCTGGAAGCCATGGGATGAAGACAATTAAGTGGTTTCGCTTAACACTTTCATTGTCAAGATGAAAATTGGAATTTCGTGTGGTGGCCAAATTTTTTTAAATTTTTTTATTTAGTTAGCGACGTCCACGCGATAACGCATGATCGGCCGTTTGGTGAGAACTCGAATCGCGCGATATCGCGTGATTTGCAATGAACGTGTTAAAAGAGGAGAGTGTGAGGAGTCGTTTTAGGGAGAGGGTGTTAGAGGGGATTTCGGATGGACTGGAAAGTGTACAGGATTGGTGGGAACATAATTCAAAAGTAATCCTGAGCTGTGCAGTCGAGGTGCTTGGTGAAACATCTGGAAAAATTAGAGAGCAGAATGAGGGTTGGTGGTGGTGGAATAATAATATACAAATGGCAGTGACAGCTAAGAGGAAGACAAAGCAGAAGTGGGATGAGTCAAGAGTGGAAGAGAACAGAGAGGTGTACAGAGAGAGCGAGAGAGAGATAGAGAGAGAGAGAGAGGGAGAGAGAGAGCAAGAAGCCAAGAGAGTTGTGGCACAGGCAAAGGCCATGGCATATCAAGATTTGTATCATCAATTAGAAACAAAGGAAGGACAGAGAAAAATTTACCAACTAGCGAAATGTAGAAATAAAGCAGCAAAGGACATCTTACATGTGAGGCAGATCAAAGGTGCTAAAGGAAGAGTATTATGGAGGGATGTGGACATAAGAAACAGATGGAGAATATACTTTGAGGGACTTTTGAATGAGGAAAATGCAAGGACTCACAGAGAAGATGGACAGCCTTCTGAGGGGATGGTGCAGAACATCAGTAGAATGGAAGTGACTGAGGCCATGAAGAGGATGAGGAATGGAAAAGCGGTGTGCCCCGACAGAATTCCAGTGGAGGCATGGAAGGGACTGGGGGAAGAGGGAATTTACCTGCCGTGGGACCTGTTTATGAAAGTTTGCCAACAGGAAAATATACCCGAGGAATGGAGGGAGAGTACTCTTGTCCCCATCTGCAAGGGTACAGGGGATGACAAGACTGTAATAATTACAGAGGAATAAAGTTCATGTCCCACACAATGAAAATCCTAGAAAGGGATCTTGATGGATGATTGAGGAAGGATGTGGAAATTGCAAAGGAAGAATTTGGCTTCATGCCTGGTAGATCAACAACAGATGCTATCTTTGTGTTACGGCAGATGATGGAAAAGTTTCGAGAGAAACAGCAGGAGCTACATCTGGCATTTATTGATCTGGAGAAAGCATACGATAGAGTGCCAAGGCAAGAAGTCCGGAGGTGTCTGAGGGAGAAGAAGGTTCCAGAGAAATATGTCAGGTTGGTGCAGGAGATGTACAGAAATGTGAAGACAAGTGTTCGGACCTGTCCGGGACAGACAAAAAGTTTCAAGTAACAGTTGGCTTGCATCAAGGGTCAGCATTAAGTCCGTTTCTGTTTAACATTGTGATGGAGGTGGTGACGGAGGAGGTGAGAGAAGATGCGCCTTGGACAATGTTCTATGCAGATGACATCTTGCTGTGTGCAGATTCAAGAGAAGAAGCAGGAACTAAACTGGAAAGATGGAGAAAAGTACTGGAAGAGAGGTATGAGACTGATCAGAAGTAAGACAGTATATGTGTTGCACAGTGGGCGGTGAACAGGAGACAGATCTGGAGCTGGAAGGAAATGTCATCAGGAAGGTGAGGAACTTTAGATACGTAGGTTCAACAGTGGAAGAAGATGGAGGAGCTGAGAAGGAAGTGGGATGCAGGATACAAGCGGGTTTGAGGAACTAGATGGAGATGACTGGAGTGATATGCGATAAGAGGATGTTAATCAATCTGAAAGGCAAAATCTATAGGACAGTAGTGAGGCCAGCTATGACGTGTGCTATACAAACTGTGGCCCTGAGGAAAAATAACATCAGCAGGATGGAAGTAGCAGAGATGAGAATACTTAGGTGGATGTGCGGTGTGACCAGAAAGGATCGTCTGAGAAATGACTATGTGAAGGGAACAGTGAAAGTTACAAACTTAGGAGCGAAGATACAGGAGGGAAGGTTGAGATGGTTTGGTAATGTGATGAGGAGGGAGGACGAATATGTGGGAAGAAGGTTCATGCAGATGGATGTGCAAGGAAGGAGGAAGCGTGGGCAGCCAAAGAAGTGATCGAGGGAGCTGGTAGAAGAGGACTTAAGGATGAAGAACTTGGATGTGGTGACAGCCCATGATGGGAGGATGTGGAGGAGACTCATCATCAACAGTGACCACACTTAAGTGGAAGAAGCTGCAGAAGAAGATCTCACAGAAATAAGGCACGTAAGCTTACTAAAAATATACTGCCGTTTGAGCAGTCAGTTGGGAATGACGTAACGTGCAATGACAAGAGCAAATGAATAACAGCGTTAGATCGCATTGCATTTATTTCGTAATTTAAAGCGTTAATCGAACAATTTTAATTATTAACTATTCAATCAGTGTCAAAACATAAGCTGTAACCTTTAACATGTTGTATTGCATTTATATAATGTTGTAAGCATTGTTATTATTTATAAACACAAACAAAATTTAATTTTTTCATTTTTTTCTTTGGGGGTGCTAGTGTCGCAATGCTTATGTACAGGCCGCCACTGGTAAAATCCTTCCTAATTCTGTTGATAAAGTTCCATGCCTTTCTGCTACTATGGACCATATCAAGGGTTCTATTTCTTTTTTCTATGAGGAACGCCTTTCCTCTGCATCGTGGAGCATTCTGCATGGATAGTCTCCTCTCAGAAGGGGTTAGTGTTGTAAAGTTGTAAGTAATTCGGATATTGGGCTTGTATGTCACTTGAAAGGCCTGAAATGTGGTTTGTGCGGCATCATCGGAGAATGTGTTTGGTGGAGATTTTTCTCAGTATTTTTATGAATTTTGGATACTCTTGAGGGTTTGGGAGGACTGGCTCTAAGGAGCGGTCAAGATCTTCCACGCAACCCTTCCAATTAGCTTTTTTTTAATTAAATCGTCATCTGTAAGGGACTGTGTTACGCATAATGGCTGGATTGAATTGAAGCATTATAGGTCTATGTCAAATATGTGGATTGGGATTTAAAACCTTTTTAACACAAATTTTGAAATTTTTGAGCTTACAAATATGAAGTCAGGGTTATAGCCTCGCTTCAATCTACCACTGTTGAAAGATGCAGGGTGTTTTGGATTATGTATCTGGTTTAGAGAAAGGTTTTCAGCCCATTTCTCAACAAGTTCTCCATCTTCATTGGACTCGGTGTAATCCTGGTTAATACTATGGCTGTTAAAGTGAGCTAATACAACATTAGTCATATATGAATTATTATCGAGGAGGATGTCGAGGAAGGAGAACGCTTCTTCTGGTGGTTTATAAACTGAGGTGATTGAGATATTTTTAAATATGATTGTAATAATCTCAATGTTTCTGTTGTTTGTTCAGTCAATAGACGATGGAATTAAGTTTTCTTTAGTATATATTGCACTATTTCTCATAGGTTTGATGAGTTTCATGCCATGGATGTAAGGTTTGGCAGCACCTTCCCTACTTACCTACAAACCTGCTACTTTAGTGAAAATTTCACACATTTCAGTGAACAGTATAGTTGGTGTTTGTTTAATTGCAGCGAGAAACCTGATGACTCTCAATAAGGCATTTTTGTAGAAAGTAAATTGCGCGTCCATGATATGATTTATTATGTGCTTTTTCCTGTCGTGATGGCTCAGGCTGGAGGACTAGATTCTCCAACTTCTACTTTGTGGAACTCGAAGTAAAACGTTGTCCTGTACATTGAATCATATTGTGAACCTCATATATCGGTTGTAAAGGGTCTATGAACTTTGGTCGCCCAATACATAGGCACGTCTACAAATTAGTTAAAAATAAATGTTATTAGAAAAAGGCAATATGTGCTTAAAATTAAATTTTTTTAATTGTTTTGCATAATATCACATTTTCTTCCCTTACATCCCAAGAAAACAAATCTAGATCTAAGATTCGATATTTTCTGGATATCGGATGCTGATATACCTGCCATTTTTCTCTGATAACATATGAACCACGAGATAATGTTAGAAACACATAGTATTTTTCTATCTGAGTGTGATCCGGATAGCAAGCTTATATCATTTTTTCCCCTCTTTTTTCCATTTTAGAAGTACAAGAAATAATGACACATCCTTTGGGAGGTGTCATTTTTCTATGTCAAGGAGGATAATCAACTCATGACGTAATATACTGCTCAATTTCAAAATATTTTGTTACATTGACATATAAAAATAAAAAAAAATAAACTAACGCCTTTTATTCCCTAATAGGGAGTAGGTGAGGCTTTTATACCCTATCTAGCTTTTGGAGACTGAGTGGGCAGTTCAATCTCCACCGGTAGCCAATCAGAGATAGCTAGCCCATGTCTATCACTAATTATAGCAGCCACCGATGAAGAGGCTGGCAAAAAAGTGCTGCCATCTCTTGGTACCTAACCCAAACAAGATATGTCACTGTCTGAAATAATGTGGGTACTACGGTCGAATTTCTTGAGTTTACGGGACGAAAAACCCGAGTTTCTGGGAGGAAAAACCCGCTTGCCTGTGCCAGAGATCGACTAACTCGGGAACCGGTCGAAGATAGGCTTTTTCTCAGTCAGCGACTAGACTAGAACCTAGGTCTAACTTCAAGCGGCCAAGCGCAGAGGACGCAAGAGCGATTTCCACTGAGCTACACAGGCCTTACATTAAGACTAATATTATTATTTTTATGGTTACACATACACACACACACACACACACACACACACACACATACACGAACCTCAACTGAATCCTTAGACACATATTGAGAGGTCTATTTAAATAAAAAAAGCATTAATCAAAAGTTGTCAATACCTGCACAATGTCTGCTATATTTTTCCTGAAATCATTCAATGACAAAGTACACACAACTGACTCTGGCAAACTATTCCACTCATTCACCTCTATCTCCAAGCAAAACAATCTAGTCCTCGCGCCTTTGATAACCACACTCGTACTCAATTTAGATGGATAACTTCTAGTTTTCCTCATATTATTCATGTACTGAAATATTTCATTCACATCATTTCTGTAACCCCCCCTCTCCAAGCAACTTAAGTTCTCTATTATATTTCTCTTTATCTGCTGATCAACCAATTTCTTTAACCCACAAATCTTCAATCTTCCATGACATGGAGCAACATAGTTACTCGCCTCTGAATCTTTTCCAAAACATCCACATCTCCAAGAAATCCACACATCTATGGATTTGGTGACCAACTTTGTAAGCAGTAATCCAGGTGAGGCCTTATTAAAGCCTTCTAAAGAGGAACCTTCTTACCTCTTCATGTCAGGGTGTTCTTCAATAACCAGGTAAACCGATGGGCTGTTTTAGCTCCCTATCCACCACCATACCCAAATCTCTGTCTTTATCAAGTTCCTGGAATACAATACCATCAATTTGGTACAAAGCTGGTAATCTTTTCACTCCAAAATGCATAACCTTATACTTTGTCATATGAAATTGGCATCCGTTTTCCTTTGCCTATATCGCCAGTCTATTTAAATCTTCCTGTAAAATATCAATATCATTTTTATTAACTGTTGCTCTACTTAATTATCTGCAAACAACTGATCATTTCCCCTCAGATTATTTCCTATAAAGCCCTGTGTAGCTCAGTGGAAGTGGAGCTTGCGTCCTTTGCTCTTGGCCGCTCGAAGTCAGACCTAGGTTTAAGTCTAGTCGCCGACTGGAGGAACTTTTTCTAAGCCTATCTTCGACCGGTTCCCGAGTTAGTCGATCTCTGGCAAGTCGGTTTTCGTCCTGTAAACTCAAGAAAATCGACCGTAGTACCCACATTATTTCAGACAATAACATATACTGTTAGGGTTAAGCACCAAGAGATGGCAGCACTTGTTTGCCAGCCTCTTCATCAGTAGCTGCCTATAATTAGTGATAGGCATTGACTAGCTATCTCTGATTTGCTACCGGTGAAGATGGAACTGCCTACTCAGTCTCCAAAAGCTAGATAGGGTATAAAGGCCTCGCCTATTCCCTATTAGGGAATAACCATAGCAAGAGACCTAGAAAAACAATGCAGTCCTGCATACGAGAACTTAAACATCAGTCACGTATACAAGATCCATCGTAAAGTCAGGCTCACAATAAATCGTCCCAACGAAAACCCAAACCCTATTAAGCCTACCTCACCTACTGAAATAATCGGCATCATCAACCATCTCAAGAACAAAAAAAGTCCCAGGTCCTGACGGCGTCACTAACAAAGTCATCAAGGCACTACCACACAAAGCCATAGTACATCTTGCAAACATCATAAACTCCATCCTCAAATGGCAGCACTTCCCTCAGTCATGGAAAATAGCCAACATCATCCCAATTCACAAGCCAGGCAAAGACCCACACCTACCAGAAAATTACCATCTCATCAGCCTGCTATCCAACTTAGAAAAAATAGCAGAGAAAATCATTCTCATCAGACTCCAAGATCATATCAACCAATTAAACATCATTCCACAAGAACAATTTGGCTTCCGGCAAGAACCACAGCACCACCCATCAGATCCATAGACTGGTAGAACACATCACTACAGGATTTAACTGGAATCAACACACCCGAGCTGTGTTCCTAGACAGCTCAAAGGCCTTCGATAAGATCTGGCACCAAGGCCTCCTTTACAAACTTATCATCACAAATCTTCTACTAAACATGATACATCTTATTAAGTCATACCTCACAAACAGGAAGATGCAAGTGAAAATAAATGATGCAGTCTCAATCCAACGAAAAATCCTGGCCGGAGTTCTTTAAGGATCACTGCTGGCCCCGATCCTGTTCAACATCTACATGGCACACATCCCTCAAAATCCCGTCATACCCGCCATCGCTCTCTATGCAGATGACACGGCTATACTAGCCAGATCTTCCAACCACATCTCGTGACCAAAAAACTACAAGACATCATCCTGAATCTAGAAAAATGGTTTGCAGACTGGCGACTACAATTAAACCCCCAGAAAAGCACAACGATACTATTCACAAGAAGACGAGAATCCCCCAAAGGAAGACGGAAGAGAAAAAAAAAAAAAAAAAAAAATCAGCTAACGCCTTTTTATTCCCGTATATACGGGAGTAGGCGAGGCCATTTAGCCCTATCTAACTTTTGGAGACTGAGTGGGCAGTTCAATCTCCACTGGTACCCAATCAGAGACAGATGGCCCAAGGCTATCACTAATTAAGCGGTACGCAGTGAAGAGAGACGGCTCAAATGTGCCGCCATCTCGTGGTCTCTAACCCTAACACAATATATTTTAATGTCTGAAAATAATGTGGGTTCTACGGTCGATTTTCTTGAGTTTACAGGACGAAAAACCCGAGTTTCCGGGAGGAAAAACCTGCTTGCCCGTGCCAGAGATCGACTAACTCGGGAACCGGTCGAAAAAAGGCTTAGAAAAATTTTCCTCTAGTCGCCGACTAGACTCGAAACCAAGTCTTCCTTCGTGCGGCCTAGCGCGATGGTGTGCAAACGCCACATCCACTGAGCTACACAGAGGTGACCGACAAACATCGTTGAACTTAATTCATATAACTTTAAACTGCATTTAAAAATTTCCCTACAATACAATCGTGCTCGGGCGATTGTGAGGTAGATGGCACTATAGTGCATACTCGGCAATGTAATGTTATTGGCAAAGAGCATTTTGCCTTCCTTACAAACGAAAATCATGTAGTATTTGCATTTTAGTTACTAATAATAACAATCTAAAAAAAAAAAAAAAAGTATGTGAGCGACAAATATAATCACCTTAAAGGAACATCTCGCATATTTTAAAATTTTGAGAACTGTTCTCAAACAAACAGATTTAGGTAAAATTATTATTATTTTTTTTTTTAGGAATTCAGAATTTAGTGCAAATTAAGTTGTGTTAAACTGTGTGAAAATAAATTGGTTTTCTTTTTCTGCTGTGACAACATAAACGTAATTCATTAATATTAAATGGCAACGCGGTTGACAGAATGGCATTTAATAGATTCATGCACACGCGTAATATTTACAGAAACCGGCCTGACTTCAAGCAACTTGCTATAAAATATCCTCAATTTCGAAACCATGCAATTCAGGATCTTTCTGGTAAAGTGCATATCGATTTCAAGGATCCTTCAGCATTGCGTGCTTTGACTTGTACCCTGTTAAAAAACGATTTTGGGTTAGAAGTAGACATTCCTCCACACCATTTGATTCCAACGGTACCACAGCGACTGAATTACATCCTGTGGCTCGAAGACCTGTTAAATGCAACTTCTGATCACAGTAGCATCACTGGAATTGATATAGGTAAGTACGCCTGTTAGAAACCCTACTCATCTGAGTTGATCATTTAAAAATAAAATCTTATGATTGTTATTTCCTACAGGAAGTAGGTGGAGTTCCTTTATTTCTAGCTTTGGAAGAGAGTGGTTAGCCTGTCCCCATCCTTCAAGCCTTCACTGATAGCGAATCTAGGCAATCAGGGAATGAAAGCTTTTCAGGAGCATACAGCAGAAAACTGCTCCCATCTTATGGCTCTAAATCCTGACACTTGTTATTGTCTGTAATATTGTGGATTTTTTTTTTTTTTTTAGTTTATCATATTTGAAAACTAATTCACGTAATCTTAATAGGCAAAATGATTTTAACCACATATAGTGGTGGTATAGAAATTTCTTTTGCCCTCAATCATATTGGTATATTAAGTATTGCACTTAAGTGGTTATTAATTTTTGGCGTGAAGAGATTTCCAAATGTAGTGTTGACGATATATTTATTTGATGCTAACATTCATTGTACATTTATGCAAACAACATTGTAAACCACTGGATTTACAGAGTAATTAATGTTGTTACATATGCTCTTAATTTACAAATTACTTGTAATAAATTTTGAACTTTTACATGCCAGTTTTCCTATCATAATGTGTACGATACAACAGCTACTTCATTCTGATAACTGAAATGACAGAAATCAAACAAAAAAAAACAAAAACAACAACATACAAACCAACAATGCATATACATGAAAGTGTTGTCTACAAAAACAGTTGAAAACAAAATAGATAACATTAATAAACAGTACAGTAATCATAACATAAGAAAACATGCAGGAGCAAAAATCACCCTTAATACTGCATCTGCATATAAAATGAAGAAATGTAAGCAAGAACTGAACGAAGAGGTTAAGTTATTTGTTTGTGTAGACATATAAAATGTCAAGGGAATCTGAGGCAGAAAAAAACAACAAAAATAGCCAAAGGAAACCTCTAAGTGAATAAAATCAATAACGTTAGTGGGAATCCTAGAACAACTATTGACAGAAACAAGAACATAAAAATGACTATCAACAAGTGAAAAAATAAACACTACCAGTGCCTACAGAATGCAACATATAACAGTCTTAGGTTACAAAGAACATGAAAAACAAATATTTTTTTTTGCTGTTATTTCTACATAATTTATTTACAACTGAAAATTTACAAACATATCCAAATAACACAAAATTACCACAAACACTCTTACCAAAAACAAATGATACACTGCCAAACACTCTTACCAAAAACAAATAATACACTACCAAACACCTCTAGTTTGTGGCCTTTGAACGCTAACATGACCTTTAAAATGTTGACAGTAAAATTAATATATCAGTGATTCTTACAGAAACAAAAATACCTTAGCAATACCATAAAGCCAGTATCAAAAATGTGGTTATCAAGAACCAAAGATACACTACCAAACATCTCTGGCTGGCATCCCTTAAAAATGCTAATCTGATAATTAAATGTCAGTGAAATTGATATGAAGTCTCCCTAACACAAAATCGTCTACTGGAATACAAACAAATGCCATCACTGAAAAAGAGAGAGAGAGAATAGCCATATAACACCACATTCATCATTCAAAAAAAAAAAATGAGCTGCCATTTCTAACAAAAAACAAACATCTTAAGGACATTGAAATCAAGATTTCACTGTACCCCCCAACTAGAAATTCTGTTACCAAGACCATTTATAACAAAGTAAAATAAGACAACTGTTAACACTACCTTCATGGTAAAAATTCACAAAGTGCCATTCTTAATTTTAAAACACAAACACCTTTATGAATATAATCACAACCAACTAATAGCATCATTTCTGGTGATGTTTATCATTCAGTGGTTTTCTTGATTTCTTGTTATGGGAAAGAAATAGCTGTTATCAACTTAGATTTGTGTATGCTAATTTTCTGTTAATGACCCATCTTTTGTTTATACTATAAATTAAAGATACCAAGAAATTATATACTTGGCTTAATCCTTTATCTAAGTATAAGCAAACGAAGTTTGCATCTGAAGTATTTTCAGGACTGGGGCAACATATATATAGAAGCTAATGACTTCACATAACTTGCCTTAGTATCCCATAATGCAAAGCACATATCCTTGCAGACATGTATAATGCTATGCATTATGGGAAAGGTCATTACTCAGACTGGTTTTGACCTTTATTGAGGTCTCATCAGTGGGAGCCAGACCCAGAAGTGATACCAAGGCTGAAGTAATGCAGAAGTCATATTTTCATATACAAGTAGCCAAAAGGTGTCACACCTTATTACTAAAATACTAAACCAAGGATTAAACCAAGAATATAATTTCTTTGTATCTTTAATTTATATATTAATACCAGTTGACTATAGAGCTTCTCATCATTACCCACCTTATAGTTCCACATGAGCCTTCTTGATAACTTTTTCCTGTTTGACTACTTTCCAGACCTCATGATCACTTTCACAATTGATGTCTGACCACAGATCCAAGACCCTAGTGATTTCACCAACACACGAAATCACTTGCTTTATACGTAAAATTTTCCAACTGTTATACAAGCAGAATAGTTACCACTTTAAAAACTAAATGTTCATAAAAGAAAAGTTACTTTTCTGACGTGTAATAATAAACAACTCATCCCACAAGATGGATTGATTACCCTATTATTGGAATGGATTCTCCTTCTTCTGACATGTGCAGAAGTGTTGAAGGGTCTCACATCTGTACGGTACCACACTTTTATCTCTTGTGGTCAGTGGCCTCCTTAGCAGCAATTCTTTGAGATGTCTTCACAACCTTTGCAATATATCCTTGGAACTTCAAATCTATTTTCATTCGTCCCAAGATTCCTTGTTTCTTCCACTTCTTTCAGTATAACCACACCAAGTGAGTATGAAGTATCCCTCTGTGGATCCCATTTTAATTGCCTTAAAAGATTGTTAAATAAGATAAGCAGTGACAGAAGGTGAAAATATTGAAGAGTAATGCCATGAGGAATATGTAGCAATACTTGAGGTGGAAAAAAGCATTGAATATCATCTACTTCAGCTTCTTTTCCACAGAAATATGAAATGTTGAAAGGGGAAGCAGGAGTAGATGATATTCAACCAGAAATGCTCAAATATTATTATTATTATTATCATCCCAAGACCCCATGGAGTCAAAGACCCATCTAGGAGGTCCTTTTGTCATACACACAGCTCATCATACCATGCCTTAAACACACTCAAATTCTTTGCAGACACCACCCTCCCTGGCAAGGTATTCCAGTCATTCACAACTGTGCATGCAAAAAATCTGCTTCTCACTCCCGTGCTCACACCTTCCTTATACAGCTTCCAGGAATGACCTCTGGTTCTTTACTTCTTTTATTGTAATGATTTCATTCCATTAAACATTACCACCATCTGTAAAGAGATCATAAGTATCTATTATAATTTTAAACACCAAATTAATGAAACAAAAGTTTTGAACTCTACCAGAGAGTTTATGAGAATAAACTTTTAGCATAAAAGTTGCCTTGGTTTGCAGTACTTCAAAGACACGGACTCTGCTACAAGTCATGTATTTCTCCTTTTATTGGTGCATTGATTAGGTTTCACTGGCCTGACACCTCCTTTGAATTATGGATTTTCATCAGAGACCAGGCAGAAATGCAAGATGGCAAAGACTTTCTTTTGTCTTTTAAGCAATGCAAGCCAAAGCAAATCCTATGCTGAAGTTTTATGCTTATAAACTCACTTGTAATATTCATAACTTTTATGTTTCATTTACTTGGTTATAAAATGATGACAGATATTTAATATCCTCACTATATATTACTAAGCTTGCCAAATCGAAGTCTTCTAGTCTTTGTATCTTGTATTATACTCAGTATGATTTTTTGCACCTAGTTAGGTGTACTGCATTATTACCTATGAAAAATTTTCTCTTAATGCCTTATTTTTATTCTAATTCTTGCATTGTTAATCTTGATGAATGCCCTCATACCATCCGAACATGTAATATTTGATGCTGCCCTTTGATTTTCATCAGAAAGAGATCAAAAGAATCTTGTCCAAACTGGATATCAAAAACTTTGGTCCTGATGGCAGTTCATTGATTCTGAAGTTTACACTCTTGATAACAAATTAATCTGTTATCTGTCAAGACTACAGTGTTATCAGATCGTATATTTCTGTCATTTAATCCATATCTCACTGTATTAATCCACCAAGACCTTGGTCTTCTTCAGAGTCTTTTTCTTGCCATTCTGGCAAAAACACTTGTTTTGCTAACCTTTCCTCTCCCATTCTGTTCAGGCAATCAGGCTACCTGAGATTAGCTCTAACACATTCCTCAATGTTGACAATGTGAAGGTCTTTCCTGATATCCTCATTTTAATATGATATTGTCATTAATGCCATCTGTTCACTCCCCTAATCTTTCTCAGAGCTCTCATATCTATAAATAAATATTTATATATTTATAAAATAGCTACCAGATCCATAAGTTAAATTTTTTTTTATAACATTGGTTGGTTTAAGGTTTAAACACTGTCTTGTGTACAGCTAGTTTGGTGTTTTAATTTCTTACTTATTCTATGAATTTATTCAATTGAATTCCTATCATATCAGCTTTACTAATTCTGTTGTCTATTTCCATATTTAATTTACCATCTTCACTGAAAATTGTGCCTAAATAGCTTAAATGTTTTATGTGTTCTGTAGGTTGTCCATTCAGAATGCAGTTGATGTTTTCTGTGCTTCTGTCTATTTTCATTGTCTTTGTCTTTTTATTGCTGATTTTCATACCAAATATATTATAGAAGTTATTCAGTTTAGAGAGAATTCTGTAGACTTATATGGATTTATTTAAGAGCCTAACATGTTATCTGCATGAAGTAAAGAGCTGAGATTAACAACTCCAGTTTTGATATCAAATTTAATACCAGTTTTCTTCATAATATGATCCATATAGATAATAACAGTGTAAATAATGTATACCCTTATCACACACCTGATTTTACATCAAACCCTCTTTCTGTGTCTCCTTCAGTTCAAACTGCTGACTTATAGCTTAAATAGAGACTATGCTTGATATAATGTCCCATTCTCCCATTTTGGAGCATTTTGAACAGCTTTCCTATTGGCACCTTGTCATGTGCCTTTTGCAGGTCTACAAAACTTAAATACAGATCTTTGTTGTATATACATGATTTCTCAGCAGTTTGTCGTAAAGTGAAAATCTGATCCTGACAACCTCTATTTGGTCTGAATCCAGCTTGTTTTTCACCAAGCTTCCCTTCCACAGTTTTTCTCAGCAATTTCTACTTACATAAATCTCTCAGTAATTCTCATATTCAGTTTTATTTCTCTTTTTATAGACAGGAACTGTAAAAGTTGTACTCCAATCTTCAAATTATTGTCAAAATTCTCATTTTCAATCCTTTCCAAAGTATTGGAAAAAATCATTAATAACCAACTTCTATACCACCTGGAAATCTCTCATGTAATAAATAATCACCAGTATGGATTATAACATTGTTAATCAACAGATGATCTTGTTGATGATGGGAGCTTCCTCAGTAGGCTTTGCAGCTACTGCTAGGTACCATAGATTTAAATTCTTACTCATTCTTTTTTCATTCTGTCTGTATCAGTGAATTTTTCTATATGACTACAAATCCAGTTCACAGGTTGTCACTGGCAGCACATTACACTCTTCTTTCCTGTTTTATAACTGGCAAAAAAATTATATGCATTTTAGTGATAATATCATCATCTATTTTCTGTTCATTGCTGGACAAGGGCCTCCCCCAGATTACTCCATTCATTCCTGTCTTAGCCTTTTGATGCCATTGAGTTCGTGCCATCTCTTTAATCTCATCCTCCCACCATGTCTTTGGTCTTCATGTAGCTCTCTTTCCATCTCTAGGATACCATTCTGATATCAACTTTGTCGTTTTTTGTGTGTTCCTTCTTGCAATATGGCCTGCCCATTGCCATTTGGATCTTTTAATGACTGTTATAAATTTGCTCACCCTGGTCTGAGCTCTGATCTTTCTATCTAGATATCAGTAATACTGAGTAGTGATATTTCCGCTTTCCTATGAGTAATCTTCATTACTCATAGGAAATTATTTAGTCAAAGTTGTTCCTCTTCTATATGTCATGACTGGAACTATACAACTGTCGAATATTTTTCTTTTAAGTCAGAGTGCTTTGAGTGCTTCTTGATGTTGTCCAAAGGCTATCCAACTAAGTTTAATTCTTAATTGTTTCCAGTTTATACTGTTGAAGTTAAAATCTCCATGTAGCCACTGCATAATGATCACTCACTGCCTAAACATTTCCTGCTGTTCACCCTCTGTATTCCCTGTCCTATAGTAACATGCTACTAAATATACTGTCCTGCCCACCTCACGCCATATGCTCTTCAACCATTAGTGCCATTCCTCTCCAAATCCTCTGTTCTGATAGGACACAACTTATCACTTATATGCATTTGTCTTTCCTATCATGATGAAATATGCTGTACCTTCCACTTCTATTCCTGTCAGTATATCATCTTCCATCAACCATGTTTTACTGATCCTAATAATCTTTGGACTAACTGTTTCATCTCCTTTATTCCTGATTGAAGATCCTAGAGACCTGCATTGGATGTGTTTAGGAGTGCACATCATCTGCATAAAGCAAAGAGCTAAGTTTGACATTATCCACTTCTAAGATTAGGTTTAGTATGACTTTCTTTCATCAAGTGATCAGTCCGCATGGTTAGCCTAGTGGCTTCGTGCTTCGTAACCATTTGCCTGGGGAAGGAGTGTCCTAAGTTCGATTCCTGTCAACGACATGAGGAGCTAAAGGATCTTCCTCAGCCATAGCCAAGTTAGCCGGTCTTGGGCATGGATAGCAGGGTTTTTCCCCCTGTTTATCTGAGGTTTTTCATCCCGCAAGCAGCCAAACCGGTCTGAGGACACACAAATTACAGTCAGGAATACTGACCCAGCCATAGGTCTGATTCGTAGCCTATGTTGGTTCCTGAGCCCGGATAAAATTTGGGGGGACTAGATGGTACCGTGAACTCCTGTAAAAGGGGGGGGGACGCAGTATCATCACACGGAATTTATTTATCAGGTGATCCACATTGATGTGAATAAGAGTGGAGATACTGTGCATCCTGGTCTTACACGTGATTTAACATCAAACCATCTTTCTATATTTTATTTCAATTTTAATTGCTGACTTACAACTTAAGTATACTGTGTATTGCTCTGTAGAATGATCCATTTACTTCATGTAATTGTAATATTTTGAAGGGCTTTTTTGTAGGCACCTTTTATATGCCTTTTCCAGATCTGCAAACTTAAACCCAGATAATTGTTATATTCTCATGATTTCTCAACTATTTGTTGTAAAGTGAAAATCTGATTTTGACAACCTCTGTTTGGTTCGAATTCAGCATGAAGTTTTTCTTTGTCAATATTTTGTAGCCTCTTCTCAAGTATGCTTGCATAAATCTGACACCTGGAACACTTAGTAGAGGGGGGAAAAATCTATTTTTCTAATTTAATTTTATTCTCATTTTTTATAGAAGGGAACTGTTAGGTCTTATGCTGTGTAACCTCTACAAAACTTGTATATCTCCATATTTAAGCATTTCTAGTCGAATATCATCTACTGCAGCGCCCTTTCCACATTTCAAGTTTTTATGGCTTTTTCTATCTCAAGTATTAATATATATATATATATATACATTCCTGTTTGCAGTCCTCTTGCAAATTTTCTACTGTTCTGTCATTACATGTTTTGTTTAAGTCTTTCAAAGTAATTAATTACTCCAGACATCTATGATATGCTTATCTTTTTTTTTTATATCACCTTTATCACCTTTGATTTCTTTTACAGTACTCTTTCCTCCATTTCTAAACTTTTTTCACTAGCCTCCAGAACATTTTTCCAGCATTCAGCATTCTAATATTTATCTTCTATATTTTGATATATTCAACATGAGGAGTAAGTGAGCAGAAGAGTTAGTAGTGGTAGTAGTAGTAGTAGTAGTAGGAACAAATTACTTGACTGGAAACAAGTAGAATGTGACACTGAATATCAAAAGGTTGTTGAGAAGCATAAAATATAATAGTGTCATAGGAAAGGTCTTCGATATCTTCCAGGTATAACAAAGCAGTGTAAAGATTATGAATGTGTTAGCAGAAATGTGGGAAGAGAAAGGGATGCCATGAATGTGTGGGTTCAGTTTAAAGAATGAATGCAATTGTATGAGGGTGCTTAAGGGTCAAAGCTGTATAACTGAGAGGAGACCTCCACATAGCCTTTAAAGGAATGCAGAGAACCGACCAGGCCTTCTGACCTAATGTCCAATCCTCACCTTCTCGTGGTGCACTGTGTTAGGTATCTGGCTCTGAACTATATCTGGATCTACCTGGATACTGAACGAACAAGGATGGGCTGGCAATTTGGGATTTAGCTGACCAAATTGTATTCTTATTGGCTTAAACCAAAATACAAAATGATGGAACAACATAACAGAATTCCATGCTGGCTGGGCATCACCCAGTTAAACAAGGCCACTCATTGTTTTTTGCCAGGGAACCAGAGCAAACAGCAAAAAGTCTGCTACTGAAACAAATCTGAAACATACCCCCCAACTTAACATCATCAGAGTTAAAGATCAGTACTATCAACATAAGAATTTATTCTAGCTTCATTTCTTTGCCATTCAGGCAAAGAAATGGAGCTAGCTGAGGAATTAGATAAGTACCAGATCGACATAATAGGGGTGACCAAGAAAAAAAAAAAGACAAAAACTGGTGAGATCTTTCTGAGCAATAAATACAAAATGTTATATTCAGGCAATGACAATCAAGGAAAAGAAGGAGTAGCCATAGTATTCAACACAAAATACGAGGCTAATCTTCTTGAATGGTAGTCAGTCTCAAGTAGAGTAATGTGGGCAAATATGAGAATGGGGAACTGGACAATGAGACTTATTTGTGCCTATGGTCCCACAAAAGGTTCTACTAAGGTAGAAGTGGAGGAATTTTTTTGATGCTTTAGAGAAAGCAACTAACGCAATGAAAAAGGGAAAGCTGGTCCTTGTTGGAATCTAAAGAGCAGAGTAGGAAATGATTGTCAGACTTACAAAAATATTTTGGGAAAATTTGGAGAAAAGAGCAAAAATAATAATAATGGCAAATATCTGTTGGATTTCTGCTCAGGACATGGACTGGTTATCACTAACACCACATTTCAAAATAAAAATGTGCACAAATGGAGAGAAGAGGTAAGGTATAAGAAAAGTCTCATTGACTATGTTATTGTTGATAGTGATGTTTTCCTCCCTGGTGCAAGACACCAGAGTATACAGAGGATTTGAAATTGGAAGTGATCACTATTTAGTCTTGAGCAGGATAAAATTGAATTTCATTTTGAAAAGCAGAACATTTAAAAAAGTTGTACAGTGAATAAAAGTTGTGCAGCTCTCAGATGTGAACTGTAGACTAAAACACACAAAGGTATTCAAGAAAAAATGAAAGTGTTTGAGAACAGGAACCAAACCTTGGAGATTCAGTGGCAAGCTTTTAAGAAAACATTGATTGATTCAGCCAGAGAGGCATGTGGTGAGGTTGTCTGCAGGGATAGAAAAATCAGAACTCTATGGTGGACACAGGAAGTTAAAGAGGCAGTAAAGAAAAAGAAGAAAGCATATCAAAAGTTCCTGGCAAATAAGTCAGCTTGTGCTCTTAGAGAATACAGAGACAAATGTAAGAAAGCTAAACACTGTGTAAAACTAGCTAAACAAAAGTCATGGGAAGACTTTGGTAAGAACATAGAAATAAATATCAAGAGGGTGGCAAGATATTCTGGAGGTTGTTGAAGAAGCTCATAAATGGAGGAATTAGAGATGATAAAGGTGACATGAAAACTGGAGAACAAGATATGGAGTAATTACTTCGAAAAATTGCTAAATGAAATGAGCAGTGATAGCACTGTGATAAAAAAAAAAAAAAAAAAAAAAACTCAACAGGTATTTTGATCACACATCAAAATTGGAGATGTTAATGTCAGCTCTTTGCTTTATGCCAACAATGTTATACTTCTAAATAAATCCACTAGAAGTCTGCAAGATTCCCTCACTAAATTGAGGAATACATATCCATACTTAAAGTAGAAAAAGCCTTGAAATGCGGAAAGGCAGCAAGAATAGATGATATTAGACCAAAAAGGCTGAAGCATGGAGGTATAAAAGTCTTACGATGGCTGCACTGCATAGTTCAGAAGGCCTTGACAGAGGGACGAATTCTCGATGATTGCGGTAGAGCTCTCATAATACACATATATATAAAAAGGGAAATAAAACTGAATTTGAGAATTACAGAGGTATTTCCGTACTGAGTGTTCCTGGTAAGATTTATGCAAGTATACTTGAGAAATGGTTGAGAAGGATTGTGGAAGAAAAGCTTGGTGAAGAACAAGCTGGATTCAGGCCAGATAGAGGCTGTCAGGATCAGATCTTCACTTTACGACATATAGTCGAGAACTCATGGGAATATAACAAAGATCTGTATTTAAGTTTTGTAGATCTGGAAAAGACGTATGACAAGGTGCCAAGAGAGAAGCTATTCAATATGCTACAGTTATATGGTGTCAATGGGGCATTATATCAAGCAATACTTCGTCTTTATTTGAGTTGTAAGTCAGCAGTTAGAATTGAAGGAAGTACATGAAGATGGTTTTATGTTAAATCTGGTGCACACAAAGATGTACATTATCCCCTTTGTTATTCATTATCTATATGGATCATATTATGAAGTAAAGTGGTATTAAACCTGATATCAAAATTGCAGATGTTAATGTCAACTCTTTGCTTTATTATTATTATTCCTGACACCTCCAAGGAGTCTGAAGACTCGTCGCGGGAGGACACCTCCAACTTTATGCCAACAATGTTATACTTCTAAATAAATTTGCAATAAGTCTGCAAGATTCCCTGACTAAATTGAATAAATGTTGTAATAGATATGGTATGAAAGTCAGCAATAACAAGACAAAATAATGAAAATAGGCAGAAGCATTGAAAATGTCAACTTCATTGTGAATGGAGAACTTGTGGAACAAGTAAAACATTTCAGCTACTTAAGCACGATTTTTATTGAAGACGGTAAATTAAATATGAAAATAGACAATAGAATCAACAAAGCTGGTATGGTAGGAAGTCAATTGAATAAATTCAAATAAAATAAGAGAGAAATTAGTCGGAGTCGGAACACTAAATAAGCTGTATACAAGACAGTGTTCAAATCAGTTTTTACGTATGGATCTGAGAGCTGGGTCAGAAGTAAAACACTTGACCAAAGACTAGAGACTGCAGATATGAGAGTCCCCTGAGAAAGATTTGAGGCATGAACAGATGGCATCAATGACAATATCATATTAAAAACGAGGATATTAGGAAAGATGGTTTTTGGTGTGAGTTATTTGGAAAGGCTGCTGCTGAAGGGAGAGTTATGAGTGCTAGAATGGATCTGAGCAAGTAAGAAGTCACTTCTTTTTTTATTATTTGTAGATGCATGTATTGGTTTCGTAATGTTTTTAAGCAGTCATATATGTGCATAAATGATATAAAGAAGCATTTATGTATGTCATATACAAGGAAAACATTTAAAATAATTTTTCATAAGCAAATGCTTATGAGAAAATTCTTGATTGTACAAAACGGGCTTAGTGGTGTGGTCATCAATCTGCACCATTAAAAGTTTTTCCATTTTGGCATTAAGATTTGTTAGGTTTATGGATAACTGTAGGTATTAACTGTGGGAGTACTTTTCACTTCACTAAGAACTTCATCTTTGTTTTAAACTACTGTAACAACAGTACTGTGAAGTAAGTTTAGCCTGTGGCCTATCTCGGTGTTCATTATATCATCATCACTAAGTGTAATAATTTTTATCTTAGTATTTAATGTAATAGGTTTATGCATCTTCTTCTTTTCATCACGGGAAGCAACAATCCTTATTTTGAATTTTATCTGCCATTATTCACAACATTAAAATAAAAGAATAGTTATAAACAGTTTATAATTCACAGGGGTGCTTAAGGGTCAAAGCTGTATAACTGAGAGGAGATCTCCACATAGCCTTTAAAGGAATGCAGAGAACCGACCAGGGCTTCTGACCTAATGTCCAATCCTCACCTTCTCGTGGTGCACCCTGTTGGTTATCTACGTTGATACTGAACGAACGAGGATGGGCTGGCAATTTGGGATTTAGCCGACCAAATTGTATTCTTATTGGTTAAACCAAAATAAAAAATGATGGTACAACATGACAAAATTTCATGCCAGCTGGGGCGTCGCCCAGTTAAACAAGGCCCCCGTTGTTTTCGCCAGGGAGCCAGGGCGAACAGCGAAAAGTCAGCTACTGGAACAAATCTGAAAACAAACCCCAACTCCACATCACCAGAGTTAAAGATCGGTACTATCAATGTAAGAAGCCTGAATGGCAAAGAAATGGAGCTAGCTGAGGAATTAGATAAGTACCAGATCGACATAATAGGAGTGACTGAAACAAAAAAGACCAAAACTGGTGAGATCTTTCTGAGCAATAAATACAAAATGTTATATTCAGGCAATGACAATCAAGGAAAAAAAGGAGTAGCCATAGTATTCAACACAAAATATGAGGCTAATCTTCTTGAATGGCAGTCAGTCTCAAGTAGAGTAATGTGGGCAAATATGAGAATGGGGAACTGGACAATGAGACTTATTTGTGCCTATGGTCCCACAGAAGGTTCTACTAAGGTAGAAGTGGAGGAGTTTTTTGAGGCTTTAGAAAAAGCAACTGACACAATGAAAAAGGAAAAGTTGGTCCTTGTTGGGGATCTAAATAGCAGAGTAGGAAATGATTGTGAGACATACAAAAATATTTTGGGAAAATTTGGAGAAAAGAGCAAAGCTAATAATAATGGCAAATATCTGTTGGATTTCTGCTCACTACATGGCCTGGTTATTACTAACACCATGTTCCAACATAAAAATGTGCACAAATTCACATGGAGAGAAGAGGCTAGGAATAAGAAACGTCTCATTGACTATGTTATTGTTGATAGTGATGTTTTCTCCCTGGTGCAGGACACCAGAGTGTACAGAGGATTTGAAATTGGAAGTGATCACTATTTAGTCTTGAGCAGGATAAAATTGAATTTCATATTGAAAAGAATAACATGTAAGAAAGTTTAAAAGCGAATAAAAGTTGAGCACTCTCAGATGTGAACTGTAGACTAAAATACAGAAAGATTATTGAAAAGAAAATGAAAGAGTTTGAGAACAGGAATCAAACCTTGGAGATTCAGTGGCAAACTCTGAAGAAAACATTGATTGATTCTGCCAGAGAGGCATGTGGTGCGGTTGTGTGCAAGGATTAAAAAATCAGAACTCCCTGGTGGACACAGGAAGTTAAAGAGGCAGTGAAGGAAAAGAAGAAAGCATATCAAAAGTTCCTGGCAAATAAGTCAGCTTTTACTCTTACAGAATACAGAGACAAATGTAAGAAAGCTAAACAGTGTGTAAAACTAGCTAAACAAAAGTCATGGGAGGACTTTGGCAAGAATATAGAAAATAAATATCAAGAAGGTGGCAAAATTTTCTGGAGGTTGTTGAAGACGCTTAGGAATGGAGGAAAGAGTGCTGTAAAAGGAGATGATAAAGGTGACATGAAAACAGGAGAAAAAGATATCCTTGAAGTATGGAGTAATTACTTTGAAAAACTGCTAAATGAAACAAGCAGTGATGACAACACAGTGATAAAAAACACTGACCAGGCATGCAGTCACGAATACATATCCATACTTGAAGTAGAAAAAGCCATCAAAGGCTTGAAATGTGGAAAGGCAGCAGGAGTAGATGATATTTGACCAGAAATGCTGAAGTATGGTGGTATAAGAGTCTTACAGTGGCTGCACTGCATAGTTCAGAAAGCCTGGACAGAGGGACGAATTCCCAATGATTGGAGTAGAGCTCTCATAGTACCCATATATAAAAAGGGAAATAAAACTGAATGTGAGAATTACAGAGGTATTTCCCTACTGAGTGTTCCTGGCAAGATCTATGCAAGTATACTTGAGAAATGGTTGAGAAGAATTGTGGAAGAAAAGCTTGGTGAAGAACAAGCTGGATTCAGGCCAAATAGAGGCTGTCAGGATCAGATCTTCACTTTACGACAAATAGTCGAGAAAGCATAGGAATACAACAAAGATCTGTATTTAAGTTTTGTCGATTTGGAAAAGGCATATGACAAGGTGCCAAGAGAGAAGCTCTTCAATACGCTGCAGTTATATGGTGTCAATGGGGCATTATATCAAGCAATACTTAGTCTTTATTTGAGTTGTGAGTCAGCAGTTAGAATTGAAGGAAGTACAGGAAGATGGTTTAATGTTAAATCTGGTGTGAGACAAGGATGTACATTATCCCCTCTGTTATTCATTATCTATATGGATCACATTATGAAGGAATGTGGTATTAAATCTGATATCAAAATTGGAGATGTTAATGTTAGCTCTTTGCTTTATGCGGATGATGTTATACTTCTAAATAAATCTGCTACAAGTCTGCAAGATTCTCTGACTAAATTGAATAGCTGTTGTAATAGATATGGTATGAAGGTCAGCAATAAAAAGACAAAGACAATGAAAATAGGCAGAATCATTGAAAATGTCAACTGTGTTGTGAATGGAGAACCTGTGGAACAAGTAAAACATTTCAGCAACTTAGGCACGATTTTTACTGAAGATGGTAAATTAAATATAGAAATAGACAACAGAATCAGCAAAGCTGGTATGGTGGGAAGTCAATTGAATAAATTCATATGGAATAAGAAAGAAATTAGTCAGAACACTAAATTAGCTGTATACAAGACAGTGTTGAAACCAGAAGTAAAACACTTGACCAAAGACTAGAGACCGCAGATATGAGAGTCCTGAGAAAGATTAGAGGCATGTACAGATGGCATCAATGGCAATATCATATTAAAAATGAGGATATTAGGAAAGAACTTGACATTGTCAGCATCCAGGAATGCGTTAGCAGAGCTAATCTCAGGTGGTATGGTCACTTAAATAGAATGGGAGAGGAAAGATTAGCAAAACAAGTGTTCTCTACCAGGAAGACCAAGATATAGGTGGATTGATACTGTACAAAGTGCCTTAGACGATAGAAATATAAGATATGATAATGTTGGAGTCTTGACAAGTAACAGACTGATTTGGAGGAAAATTGTAGATAGGAAGTTAGTAATGATGTATTTTTTTCATGTAGTACTGTCATATCCTGTACACCCCTTGAGGGTACATGGCAGGAATTTGATGATGATGATTATAATTCACAGAGATGTGGCTAGCAATGATGTAATACATATGCTGTGTTCATGAATACTGTGCATCTGTTGATTCATCAGAGCATCATATCGCTAAAACCATCATAAGAGCAAATGCTTAGTCATAATTGAAAAGTGTTGTATGAGAAAATTCTGCATTGTACAAAACGGGCTTAGTCTTAATTGAAAAGCATCATATTAGTAAATGCAGCATCATATAAATGGGGGGAGTAGTCATACTGAAAAGCATTTTGTGAGCAGATTGTTGTGAAGTGAAGCATTGTAAGGTAGGGTATTACTGTATTCCATTTTTGTGAATGTGACATCATGTGGAGTTTGAGAAATGGAAGAGGTGGAGGAGACTGACTGTGAGTGGACAAGGGGTATACGTGGAATTGAACAAACTAGATGTTAATAAGACTGTGGGACTTAATGATATTTTAATGACTTAATTCCTTAATAACTTAATCACCATGTGTTTTGAGAATGTGCCAAGGAGTTTCATTTCATCACTGGTTTCTATAACAAGATTTCAGGATTATCTAAGCTTTAGCTCACCCAGTATTAATGTATTGTAGTTTTACAGCCTTTCCTAGATAGAATTATTATTAAAAAATTGTACAGAGTTAATTATTGTTTTTTTAATTTTTACAAAAATTCTATTTGCTTGGCAGTTTTTCTTAGCCTTAAATGCTAAGTTTCATCAAAAGTATTTCATTCATTCTTGTATTATTTCAAGATAATGAACAAACATGATGAAGTTTGCTTATGAATGTATATAAAAAAAATAAAATAATAATAATAAAAAAAAAACAACTCTAGAATATGCAGCATATAAGTTTTGTTAGTTGGTCAAAGTTATGGACAAAAGATTTACTTTAGATTTAAATAATGAATTATAATTATTGGAAATTACCAGCAAAGGAAGATTGTTATAAAGAATACAGGAGGAATGAATGAAGAGGAAGCAAAGGTGAGAAATTCAAAGAAACTAGTATGTTTAGTGGGGAAAGCAGGTGCGTAGAAGTTAGTAAGTGGGAGGGTGATCACATGATGCAAATTAACTTTAGTCAGCTAAGTAACACAAGGTGTAAAGGAGGGTGTGGGATGAAAGGGGGTATTGCAGTTTATGTATACTGATGCCAAAAGTATTTGAAATAAGATTGAGGAGTTTTTGATATTGGTTAGCACAGCTTGGCCAAACGTTATAGGCATGGTCAGTGTGCTAAGGCTTAAATGCTGGGAGGACGTCAGTCACTACTCCATTAAACCTCCAAAATGGTGATATGGTCACAGGAATGAGAGCAGAGGAATTAAAGTCAAAAAGATTAGAAGTACATCAGGGATTCAGAGGGCAGTTCATTTGAAGCTATCTGGTGTGAGATAGAGGCCAACAGGACTAAATATGTAATTGGTTGCTGCTATAATCCAGGTGGTATACAGGAGAATGTAGATGTTGTGCACTTGCAAATTATTGTGATGAGTACAGGTCGAGTAATTATTATTATGGGGGATTCCAACTATGGGAACACAGAGTGAGAAAAGGAATGGTCACATGCAGAGATGGGAATGAAATTTATACAGCTGCTGAGAGATAATTAACTGAGGCAACATGTAATGGAGGGGACACAAGGTTCAAGAGTGCTGGATCTGATCATTGCATCAGAGAACTTAACATTAACCAGTCTAACTATGCTGCCTTTGCTCAAAGGCAGCATAGTTAGACTGGTTGCCAGCAACCTCAATACGATCACAGCCACGGATTAGATGCCACATAATCCTGTGTATTACGAGAAGGTGCAAGGGAATTAACAGCTCCTCTGACCAAGCTGTTTAATTTAAGCCTCAGTAGCGGGAAGGTGCCAATGGAGTAGTAAGAGGAGAAAATAGTCCCATTGCATAAAGGAAGCTCCAAGATAGAAGTAGCAAATTATAGACCAATCAGCATCTCAGTGATGGTAGTTAAGGTAATGGAGAAATATAAGTGATCATGTATTCTTGATCTGGGAGATTGGCAGACATGCAGAATTTTGTATTAATCAGGTAGGACTTGGATGATTAGATGGATGGCTAGCTGAAGCTAATCATCCAAGTCCTACCTGATTAATCCAAGTCCTACCTGAAACATGCTGATCACTTTTTTTTCTTTATAATCTCTCCATAACCTTTTCTTTGTATGCAACTCCTGCTTAATGGATGATTAGCTGGATTAGATTAGTTGGTTAGATGGATGACTAGCTGAAGCTAACCAACTAATTTAATCCAGCTAATCATCCATTAAGCAGGAGTTGCATACAAAGAAAAGGTTATGGAGAGATTATAAAGAAAAAAAGTGATCAGCATGTCCATGAGTAGGTATAAAGTGCAGGCAAGAAACCAAAAGGAGTTCTTTTACCATGTGGCAAGTAAAAGGAGGAATGACCATGGAAGGATGACTTTAAAATGTTCTGATAATGAGGAGGTAACAGAACCAAACCAAATAGTTGAATTACTGAGCATTTTACAAGGGTTTACCATCTAGTTGGTGACATTGCAATGCAAGATGTCATGTTGCCTGATAGCAGAATAGAGGTTGAAGAAGTGGAGGTGCCTAAAATATTGCAGAACCTCAATACGATCACAGCCACGGATTAGATGGCACATCATCCTGTGGTATTACGAGAAGGTGCAAGGGAATTAACAGCTCCTCTGACCAAGCTGTTTAATTTAAGCCTGAGTAGTGGGAAGGTGCCAGTGGAGTAGTAAGAGGAGAAAATAGTCCCATTGCATAAAGGAAGCTCCAAGATAGAAGTTGCAAATTATAGCTCAATCAGCATCTCAGTGATGGTAGTTAAGGTAATGGAGAAATTGGTGAAAAACAGAATTCAAGATTGGGTGGATAGGAATATGATGCTTTATAAGGGATAACATGGTTTTCTGAAGGGTAGAACTTGCCTTAGTAATCTGCTTATTTTTTATAATCAAGTAGCAGTGGAGTTGGATAAAGGAAATGGCTAGTCAGTAATATTGCTAAACTTTGCAAAAGAAGCATTTGACAAGATTCCATATAGAACTATATTGCATAAATTGAAGCAAATGGGGATGGATATGAATCTGGTGATTTGGATTAGAGAGTGGCTGATGGAAAGATATCAGAGTGGTTTATGGAGGAATTGAGTCCAGAAGTTTGTTTGTTAGCAATGTCAGTTGTTTGCTGACAATGGTAAACTGGGAAGAGCAGTGGTAAATGAAGGTAATGCAGAGATCCTGCAAGAAGACTTAAACAGACTAGCAGTATGGGCAAAGGTAAATGGCTGCCAGTTTAATGTGGCCAAGTGTAAGGTGATGCACTTTGGGAAGAGATCAGAAGCCGTGTACTATATTGATAGAACTGAACTGCAGGAAACTGATAAGGCCAGGGTCTTGGGTGTGATTATAGACAGGCGTTGCAATTTGGAGGGCATATTGCGAAGATAACTAAAACAGCACATCAGATGAAGAATACACTAACAAACAGGGACATAGAGGTTATTGTTCCTCTATATAAGGCTTTAATAAGGTTGGACTACTGTGAACAGATCTGGGCTCCTGAATTCCATGATGATGAAGTTGTGGAGAGGATCCAGAGGCAAGTGATAATGATGTGGTAGGTCTGTGGAATGCTCCCTATGAGAATAGATTAACAGTCTGTAGGTTTCAAAATTTAGCTGATAGATGGAAAAGAAGAAACATGATGGAAGCATTTAAGTTATTAAAGGGATTTTATAGGATTGACACTAAAGACTTTTTTTTTCAGTAACATGGCAAGTAGAGAGAGAACAAGAGGTCACCATTGGAAGTTGTGTAATAGTGTGGTTAGGACTAGGTTTTTTGCTTAGAGGGTGGTCAGTGGACGGAATGGGTTGCCAGAGTTGCTTGTGGGTGCTTCATCAGTGAATGAGTTTAAGGATAAGTGTGATAGGTTGTGTGAATGATGGCTTGTGTGTGAATAATGGATCTGTGATGATGAAGCAGTACCATTAGTCCTAAAATTTCTAGCCCTTTTTTTTAAAATTGTTTGCTTACACGTGGATAAAGGATTAAACTAAGATTATAATTTCTTGGCATCTTTAATTTATTACATTGTACAGTTAACACATGATAGTGAGTAAGTAATGATTCAAATTATAATGGACACAAGCTGATAAGGGTATTGCCATAATTGTCATGAATGAAGAGGATTACACAAAAAAAATCCAGTATCACCTAAGTGACAATTCTACTTACCAAAATATTGGAAAAAAAAAAAGACTTCTTGGCTCAAAGAAATCATCAACAAAATAAAGCCTGTTCATGTTTAACCACTCCATATTTATGGGGTTCCTAAACTCCACAAATCTAATATTCATACTATAGTTGATAGCATAGACAGTCCTACTTATAAACTTCCTCAACAGTTAGCTAAGTCGCTTGCCCACTTACAGGCAAATCCTCTACTTTTATAAAAAAATTTTGTTCATTTCAAATTACTAGGTAAAAATCACATCCTTAAAAACACAGACATAATTGTTAGTTTCGATGTCATATTTTTATTTGCTTATATGCCATTGATAGAAATGCTAGAATTAATAAAGTCTAATTTCCTTTGTGATATCTTCAGAGGAAATTGTTCAGATTTACTATGCATGCAGGTTACTTTATGTGGTGGCAAGGAAAAATCTAACCCAGACTAATGGTACTGCTATGGGTTCTCCTCACTTTTTCCCCTCTTTTAATTTTACATGGAACACTTTGAAAACAAAATACTTACCTCAGCTACATACAAGCTTTTAGTGTGGTTATGCTTCATTGATTATGTGTTTGCTATGTACAAGACACCTTGGATTCTTTTGTTACCTACCTAAACAGCCAACACCCAAAATTTACTTCATAGTAGAACAAAAATCTAATAAACTGTTTGCCTTTTCTTGACACATTAGTCACTTGACTTTCGGATAGTTCACTCTTTTTCCATTCATAGAAAATCAACATACACAGGAAGATATCTACATAAACAATCACATCATTATCCATCTCATCAGTATGTTATACTTAAAACATTTACACATAGGACTAGGGCTATTTGTTCTAATGATACAGCTCTTTCCACTAAACTTTAAATATCTTCTCTATACTTTCCTGTCTACAGCTCCTTCAAAATAAATAAAATACTACATGGCCCTCTTACTTCCCCCTCCTTAAACACACAAGAACGAAACACCACTATTCCATGTATCCGGGGTACATCTGAAAGTATAGTGAAAGTACTAATAAAATATAACCTTTGCACCGTTCAAACCACATGTTAAATTAGCTACTCTGATCAACTCTCCTAAGGATAAAATTCCAGCTCTTTCCACTAAACTTTAAATATCTTTTCTATACTTTCCTGTCTACAGCTCCTTCAAAATAAATAAAATACTACATGGCCCACTATTCCTATTCACCAAATGAATTACTTTTATAAACTCCATCCCCTGGCATATTCTGGAGTATATGAAATTCCATGTGACTGTGACTTGACCTAGTATGGACAGACAGATTTGGAAAACACACAAAAAAAAATACATTCGCTACCATTATTATGACAAGTCTGGACTGGCAGACCATTCTTTGGACATCCCTTGACACAGGATTAGATGGAAGAAAAGAAATGTGCTTTATAGAAGTCGTTACAGGTCAGAAAGATTACTTTTAGAATTAGCCATGGCTATGAAGCATTCTCCTAACCTAAATAAGTATGATTACATCAATTTGTCAAAAATTTGGTAGACTTATCTTCAGATCAACTCACACATAACTGTACTACTTCTTTTTTAAAACATTAGATGGTGCCAGATTAGGACTTCAGATCTTTTGTCCGTTACAGTTTGATTTGTTTCACTTACTTGTTGTTGTGCGTTAACTGTAACGTGTAATGTGTGCTTTGAAAATGCTGGTTTGAAATGGAGCGAAATATAAGCCAGTTAATAAACATCTTTTTTATAATGTAGTTGGTTTGGTGTTGTAATACCATTAAAATAAGTTATGGATTCTTGGCAGTGTTTACATTGTCAAGCATATAAATGCATATAAGAGTTGAGTTTGTCAGTGATCTGAATGTTTGAATCATAAATTCTTTTCTGTTCACTAGTAAATAGTATTTTAATTTTATTTTATTATTATTATTATTATTATGAACTGTAATCTCCTTATTGCTCTGCTCACATTCTGCATTACAGGTACTGGGCCATGTTGCATTTATCCATTGCTTGGTTGTAAAAAAAATGGCTGGAAGTTTTTAGCCATTGAGACCAGCGAGGAAGCTGTTGAATGGGCTAAGAAAAATGTTGAAAGAAATGGACTGCAAGAAAAGATTGAAGGTAATCTTTCAGTTATATTCTCTCTCTCTCTCTCTCAATGAGAATACAGTAAACTGTATTCTCATTAAGAGTTTATAATCAACTGTATTCTTGTATCAGCAGGTTGTTAGGCAGGACTTTTCAGCAGTTGGTTTGTTGTGGTAGTGTTTGCTATAGCAAGAGTCAACTGTACTTATTATTCTGTATTTTTGTGAGTGTCATGATAACCTTTGGATAAACTACTTTTTTTTTTTTTTTTTGTGGTTTGGCAGCATGCCAAAATTACTACACACTGACTTATCAATATCTCAAAACTTATTCCCACCATCTGATATCAAATTGAAACCGAAAAACTAAATTATATACTGTATGGATTCTTTTTACTTTTATGTTTTGATTTCTTTTAATTATTGTCTAGCATATGCCTTTTGATGTTACCTTGGGTTCAGTCCCATCAGTGTGTTAGGAACATTTTTGTAGGCATTTTCATGTAAGTTAGCTTGTCTTGAACCCAAGAGATAGTTTTTACTCTTAAGTGCTCTCTCTCTCTCACACTCACTCAGACATGAACGCACACAAAACAGATAAATTATCCTTAAAGCACAAGTATTTGACAGATGTAATAATTTACATTGATGCCTAATAACCTTAGTTGTACTGTTAATTCTAAACAACCAAACACTGCCTATAACTGTATAGCCTTCTTCTTTGGCAAATATGATGCATGGATGTTGAATGTTGCTATATCAGGAAGGAGTCAGGGTTTGCATTGTAACATATCCAGGTAGTAAACAAGCAGTGTTTCACTTGAGCTTAAGATAGGAATTTGGATTCCAACTAATTTGGAATGGGTGGCTCAATAGATACCAGTTCTATTGTGCAGCAGACAGGCTGCAGGTATAATTCCCATTGTAGCATGGATGTTTGTGAAAGGATTTAGGTAGTATAGGATTTTCATTATGTGATGTGAAATCAGCACCTTGCTTATTGAATTCTGAAGTCTTCAATAGTGAAGACTTCACTATAATTTTCTTCTATAATAAGACTTCACTATAATCAAATAATGACTTCACTTGCTGGATATATTTATTCTGTCAAGAGCCTTAACAACACACATTCTGAGAGATGCAAATTATTATAATTTTATTAGGTTCCATAATTTTACATGTAGGTACATTCAAGTATATACAATAAAATTTTATTGGTGGAAAAATTGAAAATAATAACAATTTTACTTTTCATCATTTTTTTTTTTTTTTTTTTGCCTTCTTAAAATCATAGATAATTTGATAAATGGTTATGATGCTACAAGCAGTGTTTCTCAACCTTCTTTCATGTGGTGCCCCTTCCCCCCCCTCCCCTTGCAATTTTGCAATTCTTGTGACAAAACCCATAAAAGTTAACAAAACAAACTAGGAATTATAGATAATTAAAATCATAGATAATTTGATAAATGGTTATGATGCTACAAGCAGTGTTTCTGAACCTTCTTTCATGTGTGCCCATTTTTTATGTTTAATATTAATTTATGTGGTGCCCCCCCTCCCCTTGCAATTTTTTTGACAAAACCCATAAAAGTTAACAAAACAAACAAACTAGGAATTAATTAAAATTTTTAAATATTCATACATATTTAAATATATCATCAAATCTTTCAAAAATTGTATAGATCTGGTGTCACTGCACAGACTGTTGAAGATTATCAGCCTTTCAGAAACATTCACGATTTCATCACGGGAAGTCTTGAATGTTCTGGAAATGTTTCTGTGAGTATAAATAAGGCTTGAAATGACAAGATGGCAGTAACATTGCAACAGTGACCAACAGTGAGAAGTCGATGGTTGATGTTATTTTACTCCTATTTGCAATGACTGTGATACACAGTATAAAAACAATCTTTTCTAGAGTAGAAAAATGGATACATTTTTAATTGGGACATCTGACGACTGTGGAGCATCGACTTCAACAAATTCAGGTTCACAGAATATCATTCCAAATGTAAAATCAAGAAAAGTGCAGCTTTTCGTGCCATTTCCAACATCTTATCTTTGTGAAATTGGGTTTTTCTGCAGTGGCTGCCTTAAAAACAAAATATAGATCTCAGTTAAATATAGAAAGAGAACTAAGAGTGTCAATTTCCAGTGTATCACCATCATATGAAAAGCTTTGCTCTGCAACACATGCCCAAGAAGCCCTTAATTTTTAGGTTTATTGTTATTGTTTTGTTTTAATTAATTTATTCAATGCAGTGTATTTTATACATTTTATTATTTTATTTTCAGAGTGTATTTTAAGAGCCTCATAGCTCAGTCAGTATAGATTGAAGCCCTTTGGTCAGAAAGGCCTGGGTTCAATTCCCGTTCGTGATGTGAGGAACCTTTATCTGGTCTCTTTCGATAAAGGTGAGTTAGCCGGTCTCATACGGAGGTAGGGGGTTTTTTCACCCAGAAACTTGGGTTTTTCTTCCCCCCAGAACAGGCAAACCAGCCCCATGAACACACATGAAATACAGTCATGAATACTTCCCAGCCATATGCCAGCCCTGAGCCCGGAAAAAAATTGGGGGATTGGGGAAAGCAATGGTGAACTACCCTGTAAAAATCGCACCAGGAATGCTTTGTGGGCAATGCCTATAGAGTCACCTATGGTTGGAAACGACTGAAAGGGAAAATCAGATCAGATCAGTGTATTTTATGTTTGTGTTTTTATATTGTTTTTGTGTCAATAAATAGTTTCATTAAATGCTTTTGTTTCAGTAAAGTAGTTTTGCAGTTTTTCCTCTGATTTCCACTTTCTTTGCTCCCCCCCCTCCCCTTTAGGTATCCCTCCCAAAGGGGGCATGCCTCATAGGTTGAGAATCACTGTCTAAAAGTAATAATCAATTTTACAGTTTTTTCTAAACAAATATTATAATGCAATATATTTCATTTGAAATCCTATGATATTCTACAAATATAGTCAGCTTTTATAAAGTAAAATAATGACAGTAACTTTGCAGCCTTGAGTTCAACATTATTTATGACTCCAAGTGCAGTCATAACCTCCCACTAACAGAAATACTTATCCCAAAAACCTATATATTTGAATTTTATTTGTACATTTTTTTTAGATGCACTGTTTTGATCTGATTGGTTTTCTTATACTCATGAATATAAATTTTAAGACAAATACTTTCTAAAATTAAATATTTAAGTTTATATTTTGGTTATGCATATTACTTTGAAAGCTGACTGGCCTGTCACAACATAACAGGTAAAAGAAAATATCATCAATATTTTATCCTCAAGTTATTGAAACATTCTCAAGGTTAGAGCAATCACAGTGAGATTCCTGACACACACACACACACACTGTCTCTCTCTCTCTCTCTGCAGAAATAAGTCATCAAATTATCATTTCCAGATTTTTCAACTGTATGTTTTGGAGTAAAAATCCGATCCCGAACATTTGCTGTTTGGCCTGAAGTTAGCTTTCTCTTCTGCAATTTTTCTTATCCGAAACATTCTATAGGGAAATTGCAGATTGTTTGAAGTAATTACTTTGAAAAATTGTTCAATGCAATAATAAGTGAAAGAACAGTAGAATATTTCTGATCTTGAGTATTTTAATAATATGGTGATACCATTTTTACTACTTTTATATATGAAAAATGTGTTACTTCTGCATCACTGTTTCCTCAATATTTCTTCATGGCCTGCCACTACTTCTCCAAGCAAAAGTAAAATTCTTTTCCCATAGCATAGTGCAGAATGACAAAATAAAATTTATGTTTAAGGTGCTTGTAATTCCTGCTTTGTACAAATTGAGAAAATGATGTAGTTTAGAATAAGCATGAATATTTCTTAGCTGATTAACAGCAGAAAGTCTGCTCAACCAATCAATAAATTAATGATAGGAGGAAGAATAAACATCAACATTTCATAGCTAAATAACTGTAAATGAGAGTTACTACCAGTGGCGCACTCAGGATTTAATCTTGGGGGGGGGGGGGCTGAGTTGAGTAGGCGATTTGAGAATACACACTACGCATTGCATACTACCTGTGACTGAGCATCTGCAGTGATCGTCAACCCATACCCATGATCTCCTCTTGCTCGGCTAGTACAAATGAAGCAGCAGCACTACTTTGCTTACCTTGAGTTCACAGTAGCCGTGATTTCCGAGAGTTATAGGGTATTCCCACCTTATGTGACTGCTAATTCATAAGTAGTATAGAAATAATAAAAAAAATGAATTTTAATTAGGAAAAGATTTTTAGAAACTTTCCAGTGTTGTTTCCTTTTTCTTTAGGGGCAGGTCCCCCCCCCCCACTCAGGTGCACCACCGGTTACTACTGTTAAATGATAAAATTCTGGCAACAAATAGCTATAGTATGTATGATACTATAATTTGTGTCAGCTTCACAAAAATTAATCGGTGCACCAAGATGATGGATTTTTTTAAGTACTATAAACTATTTTTGCCAATAATGTCATTATGTTTTCCTTGTAATATTCATCATTTCATGCTATAATGCAGTTATACATCACATTTATAAAGAACCGATATCCAGTGTTAAAAAAAAGTAATGAACTCCACAAATCTGATGCCAAGGAGCACATATGTTTCAAGAAACTACCTGAGGAGTCAGTTAACTTCAGATCATAATTTTAAATGATTTAAATGGAGTTTTGATGGTTTGATTAGATGGTAAGTGACTTGTAGTAATAAACTGCATGCAGATATTTTACTCTTTTCATTTTGCTCCAGTAATGCTAACAAACAGTAAAATGCTTGTAGTTTGAGTACCTCATGAGGTGCTCTTAAAATATAAGCATGCTACCTTCATTAATTATTATTATTAGCTGTACTAATATTATTATTGTTATTATACTACCATTATACTATTATTAATAATAGTAAAATTTCATAAATTTCGTATTGATTTTTGTTGTTTTTAATATTGTTATTTTTTTAACAGTTCTGAAAGTGAATGCTGATGGATTTCTAGACATTATTAGTGAGAAGGAGTCATTCTTTGATTTCTGTGTGTGCAATCCACCATTTTTTGAAAAGCAAGCAACAAGACCCGTTAAGCAAACATCCTGTATTCCACCAGTATCTAAAAATTTAGGAACTGAAAATGAAAAACTGGTAGAAGGAGGGGAGGTAGAATTTGTAAAGAAAATTATTCACACAAGCTGTAAGCTGAAACAGAAAATAAAGTAAGAAGTTATTTTTTCTTAATAAATATTTTGTACATCAAGATTCTCAAACTCCAGGGCTGCTTGCAGTTTTCACTGGTTTTGTGCTTCACATGCCAGCAGACACCTGCAATCTATGACATGTGGTCCACTGGTTGATTCAAGTTTGAGAAACTTCTCTCCTTAAATGAATATTTAAGGAGACGATTTGATACAGTACCAAAAAATTTATATTGTATAAAAGTTTATTTTCTTAAATGATGATGTTTCTCTCTTGACATTTTCTGATCATTTGATTGTACTTGGAATTGCAGTCTGCTAATGAGTTTGTTATCCCATTGTCTGTTCTTTCATCTGTTGTCTAATTAATGGCCATTCTATACTCTTTCCAACTAATCTGAAACCCTATCTACAGTTTTTGCTGATAATATCACACTCCATTCCTCTTCTCATTTTAATGAGCAGGAGGAATCCCAAACTTAGAATTCTACAACCAGTATCTAAATTCATGCCAGTCTTCAGTAGGATGAAAACTACATAGTCACCTTTCATTTTGCCAAATCACAATCATCTTTAATATATAACATGATTTCCATGAATATGTAAGTTTCTGTGGTTTAGCAGTTTGGCAGAAAATTTTCAGTATTGAGACCACATGTTTTAGACATATAACAAGTTTAATAAACCAAAAAATATAACCCTATGAGTTTCATTTTGTAAGTTGTTGGACTTGCATTGTTATGGGTACTAACAAAAGTTATAAAAAAAAAAAATTAGAAACAATTAATTACACATAGATGTTATCAGAGCTTCACAATTGGTATATACAAACAAGTGACCAGTAATAAAAACTTTAATTTATTTAACTTTATTTTAATATTTTATTACTGGTGACTTGTCCATGTGTACTGACTGGAAAGTTCTAATAGCATCTGCTATGTGTAATTCATTGTTTCTAGGCTTTATTAAAAAGTTTTTATTACTGGACACTTGTTTGTATATACCAATTGTGAAATTCTGATAACATCTATGTGTAATTAATTGTTTCTATTTTTTTTTTTTTTTTTTTTGCATATAACTTTAGTTAGTACCCCTAACAATGCAAGTCAGACAACTTACTAAGTTATTACTTTTACTTGTAAAGTTATATTGTTTATTTTATTAAACTTGATACATGTCTAAAAACATGTGGTGTCAATACCAAAATTTGCTGCACAAAGTAATTTCATATCATAAAAGTATGCATTACATGTATTTGTATACAAAACAGATGTATGCAAAAGTACATGACCAAAAAATAACACCATGATACATAAGTTTTGCTGATTACTGCTTTTGCTTTGTTACAGTAAGTAGAATTAATATGTGTAAATTAATAATGTTTTAAAAGTAGTTATTCAAACTTCATAATTCATACATACTATTTACAATATATACATGTACACATGGGGTGGTTAAGGGTCAAAGCTGTATAACTGAGAGGAGACCTCCACATAGCCTTTAAAGGAATGCGGAGAACCGACCAGGGCTTCTGACCTAATGTCCAATCCTCACCTTCTCGTGGTGCACCCTGTTGGGTATCTACTTTGATACTGAACGAACGAGGATGGGCTGGCAATTTGGGATTTAGCCGACCAAATTGTATTCTTATTGGTTAAACCAAAATAAAAAATGATGGTACAACATGACAAAATTTCTTGCCGGCTGGGGCGTCGCCTGGTTAAACAAGGCCCCCCGTTGTTTTCGCCAGGGAACCAGGGCGAACAGCGAAAAGTCAGCTACTGGAACAAATCTGAAAACAAACCCCAACTCAACATCACCAGAGTTAAAGATCGGTACTATCAATGTAAGAAGCCTGAATGGCAAAGAAATGGAGCTAGCTGAGGAATTAGATAAGTACTGGATCGACATAATAGGGGTGACTGAAACAAAAAAGACCAAAACTGGTGAGATCTTTCTGAGCAATAAATACAAAATGTTATATTCAGGCAATGACAATCAAGGAAAAGAAGGAGTAGCCATAGTATTCAACACAAAATACGAGGCTAATCTTCTTGAATGGCAGTCAGTCTCAAGTAGAGTAATGTGGGCAAATATGAGAATGGGGAACTGGACAATGAGACTTATTTGTGCCTATGGTCTCACAGAAGGTTCTACTAAGGTGGAAGTGGAGGAATTTTTTGAGGCTTTAGAAAAAGCAACTGACACAATGAAAAAGGAAAAGTTGGTCCTTGTTGGGGATCTAAATAGTAGAGTAGGAAATGATTGTCAGACATACAAAAATATTTTGGGAAAATTTGGAGAAAAGAGCAAAGCTAATAATAATGGCAAATGTCTGTTGGATTTCTGCTCAGGACATGGACTGGTTATTACTAACACCATGTTCCAACATAAAAATGTGCACAAATTCACATGGAGAGAAGAGGCTAGGAATAAGAAAAGTCTCATTGACTATGTTATTGTTGATAGTGATGTTTTCTCCCTGGTGCAGGACACCAGAGTGTACAGAGGATTTGAAATTGGAAGTGATCACTATTTAGTCTTGAGCAGGATAAAATTGAATTTCATATTGAAAAGAATAACATGTAAGAAAGTTTTAAAGCGAATAAAAGTTGAGCAGCTCTCAGATGTGAACTGTAGACTAAAATACAGAAATATTATTGAAAAGAAAATGAAAGAGTTTGAGAACAGGAATCAAACCTTGGAGATTCAGTGGCAAACCCTGAAGGAAACATTGATTGATTCTGCCAGAGAGGCATGTGGTGAGGTTGTGTGCAAGGATAAAAAAATCAGAACTCCCTGGTGGACACAGGAAGTTAAAGAGGCAGTGAAGGAAAAGAAGAAAGCATATCAAAAGTTCCTGGCAAATAAGTCAGCTTTTACTCTTACAGAATACAGAGACAAATGTAAGAAAGCTAAACAGTGTGTAAAACTAGCTAAACAAAAGTCATGGGAGGACTTTGGCAAGAATATAGAAAATAAATATCCAGACGGTGGCAAAATATTCTGGAGGTTGTTGAAGAAGCTTAGGAATGGAGGAAAGAGTGCTGTAAAAGGAATTAGAGATGATAAAGGTGAAATGAAAACAGGAGAAAAAGATATCCTTGAATTATGGAGTAATTACTTTGAAAAACTGCTAAATGAAACAAGCAGTGATGACAGCATAGTGATAAAAAACACTGACCAGGCATGCAGTCAGGAATACATATCCATACTTGAAGTAGAAAAAGCCATCAAAGGCTTGAAATGTGGAAAGGCAGCAGGAGTAGATGATATTCGACCAGAAATGCTGAAGTATGGTGGTATAAGAGTCTTACAGTGGCTGCACTGCATAGTTCAGAAAGCCTGGACAGAGGGACGAATTCCCGATGATTGGAGTAGAGCTCTCATAGTACCCATATATAAAAAGGGAAATAAAACTGAATGTGAGAATTACAGAGGTATTTCCCTACTGAGTGTTCCTGGCAAGATCTATGCAAGTATACTTGAGAAACGGTTGAGAAGAATTGTGGAAGAAAAGCTTGGTGAAGAACAAGCTGGATTCAGGCCAAATAGAGGCTGTCAGGATCAGATCTTCACTTTACGACAAATAGTCGAGAAAGCATGGGAATGTAACAAAGATCTGTATTTAAGTTTTGTCGATTTGGAAAAGGCATATGACAAGGTGCCAAGAGAGAAGCTATTCAATACACTGCAGTTATATGGTGTCAATGGGGCATTATATCAAGCAATACTTAGTCTTTATTTGAGTTGTGAGTCAGCAGTTAGAATTGAAGGAAGTACAGGAAGATGGTTTAATGTTAAATCTGGTGTGAGACAAGGATGTACATTATCCCCTCTGTTATTCATTATCTATATGGATCACATTATGAAGGAATGTGGTATTAAACCTGATATCAAAATTGGAGATGTTAATATCAGCTCTTTGCTTTATGCGGATGATGTTATACTTCTAAATAAATCCGCTACAAGTCTGCAAGATTCTCTGACTAAATTGAATAGCTGTTGTAATAGATATGGTATGAAGGTCAGCAATAAAAAGACAAAGACAATGAAAATAGGCAGAATCATTGAAAATGTCAACTGTGTTGTGAATGGAGAACCTGTGGAACAAGTAAAACATTTCAGCTACTTAGGCACAATTTTTACTGAAGATGGTAAACTAAATATAGAAATAGACAACAGAATCAGCAAAGCTGGTATCGTGGGAAGTCAATTGAATAAATTCATATGGAATAAGAAAGAAATTAGTCGGAACACTAAATTAGCTGTATACAAGACTGTGTTCAAACCAATTTTAACTTATGGATCTGAGAGCTGGGTCAGAAGTAAAACACTTGACCAAAGACTAGAGACCGCAGATATGAGAGTCCTGAGAAAGATTAGAGGCGTGAACAGATGGCATCAATGGCAATATCATATTAAAAATGAGGATATTAGGAAAGAACTTGACATTGTCAGCATCCAGGAATGCGTTAGCAGAGCTAATCTCAGATGGTATGGTCACTTAAATAGAATGGGAGAGGAAAGATTAGCAAAACAAATGTTCTCTGCCAGGTTGGCAGGAAAACGACCCAGAGGAAGACCAAGATATAGGTGGATTGATACGGTACAAAGTGCCTTAGACGATAGAAATATAAGATCTGATAATGTTGGAGTCTTGACAAGTAACAGACTGATTTGGAGGAAAATTGTAGATAGGAAGTTAGTGATGATGTAATTTTTTCATGTAGTACTGTCATATCCTGTACACCCCTTGAGGGTACATGGCAGGAATTTGATGATGATGATGATGATGACATGTACACATGTGTATACAATTAATCATCTCATAATTTAATTAGTAAATTAAATTATGAGATGATAATTAAATTATTATAATTAAATTATCATTAAATTATAATTAAATTAAATTTAATTTAAATCTCATGTTACATATTTTGGTCACTACAGAGATTAAGTCTACAATTCTGAATATAATTATTCTTTTTTTATAAATATACATTTGATAGAGAGATTATTATCATTCAGGCTGTTTACATTTATACAGTTAACACAATGCAGTCTGTTCAAATAGTTCAGTATTCAGTGCTAAGTAAATAACAGTAATATTATTTACTTAGCACTGAATAATAGTGGTTAAGAGGATTAGTTGATTGAAACATGTTGAGGTGCTAATCCCACCAACTTCGAAGCTAGGGTAGCTTTTATGAAGAGAGTGAGATTAGTATACACTATTTTTTGTTGTTTGGTACTTTTCATGGTTGGAGTGTAGGTATTGGATGCTGTAGTTCTGTGATTGTTTATGTGTTTTACATTTTGTGGTAAATTGTTGAGTAGTGTGGGTATGAGATGTAATCTCACTTCTGAACCTTATGAGTGTTGAACCATCTAGTTGTGTAAATAGTTGTAGTGGATCGTGTTATGCAATACGTGTCTCTGTTGTTACGATAAGTGTTGTTGAAGTAATTGCTTAGTAACATTACATAGTGCCTCATGCTCAGGATTTTGTGTATCACCATAAGTGGTTCATTTATTGGCTGGTGTATATGAGATTTCCAAAGCACTGTTGAAACAATTTTTCTGTGTAATTTTTCTAATTTGGTTACACGGATCTTTGATGTGTTTGCATGGACTGTTATACCATATCTAAGTATTGTTCACACGATAGATGGAATCATGTTTTACTTGGATGACTTTGGCTGAAATGATCAAGAGTTTACTATGTAGGTATTCTATATGTTTTGTCCATTTAAGGTGGCAATCTATGTAAAGAACAAGGAAATGAGAAGTAGGTTTCTTGTATGCAGAGTTGTGAATGATTGGAATGCCTTGTCTGAGAGTATGGTGTCTGCAGAGAATTTGAATGTATTTAAGGCAAGTTATGATGAGCTGTGTGTATGACAAAGGGACCTCCTTGATGAGTCTTTGACTCCATCGGGTCTTAGGATAATAATAATAGCAGTCTGTCTAATGTCATGTAAATTTTATAACATAAAGCCTAGCATTGTCAATGTATGTATAACCTCCCCAACATTAAGATATAAAGATGCTCTCTTCCTCTCTTTTCTCTTGCATTGCAGGTCATACAGTTTTTCACTAATAGGATTAATAGTGCTTTCTTTGGTGTATCCACCAAAATTTACATACATTGCAGGGTCAGAAATACAGTAATATGTTGATATTCTTCTGCATGCATATTACATGCGTCTATTTTAAAAACCATTTAAAACATAGTAGGCTTGACAGCTAAGTTAGTTGGCTTTGGTAAATGAAAAATATTTTCTAAGATAAGAGTGATTTATCTTTTTCTCCCTTCTGTGTTAGTTTTTTTTTAATCCTTCTCTGGAAAAAAATAAAATAAAAAATATATATATATATATTTATCAAGGTTTAATAGAATTCCTCTTTCCTTCAGTTATTGATTGTGTTGAGCCCATACTATTTTCCATTAAGATAATATGACCAAATCTGCTTGGACAGCCAAAAGTTGTATTTAGATTTGAGACTATACTGTACTTGTCATTGCTTAATTGTCATCATTAATATTTATCTCTAATAGGATATACACATCAATGCTTGGGAAAAAGAAAAATATGCTTGCTATTAAAGACATATTGAAGAACATTCAGGTATGGAGTTTATTTATAACCTAATTATAAAATGTCATTTTTTTTTTTTTTAAGATCAGTTGAAATTTTCAATTCGTGTTGAATTATAGAGGTAATTAACTTTTAGTTCTTGGAAGTTTTTCCACTTGGTTATACTATAAATTAAAGGCACCTGAAGTATTTTCAGGACTGGGGCAACTCAATAGAAGCTAATAACTTCACATCACTTGCCTTAGTATCCCATAATGCAAAGCACATATCCTTATGGACATGTATAATGTCCATAAGGATTATGCATTATGGGAAAGGGTCACTACCCAGACCAGTTTCAACCTTTAATTGAGGTCTTATCAGTGGGATCCAGACACAGGGGTGCTGCAAAGGTTGAAGTTATGCAGAAGCCATATTTTCATATATGAGTAGCCAAAAGGTGTCACACCTTATTATTAAAATACTCTGGATTAGCTGAACAGTTCTTGGAAGTTTTCCCACTTGGCTATACTATAAATTAAAGGCACCAAGAAATTATATACTAAGGCGAGTGATGTGAAGGGATTAGCTCTATACACGAGTTGCCTCAGTTCCTGAAAATACTTCAGGCACAAACTTTGTTTGCTTATACTTGGATAAAGGATTAAACCAAGTATATAATTTCTTGGTACCTTTAATTTATAATTAAGCTTTCATATTTAACTAAACATTAACATTATTATATGGTATCTTCATGGAGTTCAGACACTCATTGTGGAAGACCCATACTAGCTATTATATACACACACAAAAACTTTCATACCTCTCCTTACACTCGTTCACTGTCATTCTGGTAATCTATTCCATTCATTCACTACTCTCTACACATGAAAAAGCTAGTCCGCATATCCCTACTAATCACGTTCTTACACAATTTCCACAAGTGGCTTCTAGTTCTCTGACTATATGTCATATATCAAAAAACTTCCTCTGCAACAATTTTATAAATCCCCTTTAATATATCTTTAATATCTTATCATTGCCCCTCTTTTCAACTAAACTTTCAATCTGTCCTCATAGAGAGCATTGAACAGGCCTATCACCAGATTAGTTATTCATCTCTGAACTTTCTCTACCACCCAAGAAACTCACGTGACCAAATCTCTGCACTGCACAGTAATCGAGATGTGGCTGAATCATAGCCTTATAAGGAGGGATAATAAGTTCCCTATCTTGTTAGCATGTTTTTCAACATCCAAGTAATCCTTTGATCCATTTTACCAACTTTTGCAATATGCCCTCTCTTTTTAGCAACTCTCTGTTCACCATTATCCCCATGTCCCTAGTCTCATCAATTTCTGGCAATCCAGTATCATCGATATATGCAACTTTTTCAACCTGAAGTGCATTACCTTACATTTTACAACATTAAATTGATAATCATTATCCTTTGCCCACAATTCCAGTATATTTAAATCATCCTGTAGGATCTACACATTACCTTTATGAAGCTATTGCTTCCCAGTTTTGCATCATCATCAGCAAACAACTGAATATCCCTTCTTAAATCTTTCCCCTATATCATTGATATACAAATTAAAGAGTGGTGGCCCTAGTACTGAACCCATGAGGTACTGTCACCCTCATTCTCCCAGATTCCACTCCACCACATACTACTCTCTGGTGTCTGCAGTCTTTCACCCCCATGTTACTATCATATCCATTCCCATCTCCAGTTTTTGTAATAGTTTTACATGTGGTATTCTGTCAAATATATTTGCAAAGTTCAGCACTATCATGGTGTAGGCATTGCCTTTATCCAATTCTGCTGTCACTTGATTATAAAATATAAATACATTACTGAAGCAGGACCTACCTTTTACAGAGCCATACTGCCAGCTGTAGAGTATCACATCCCTATCCACCCAGTGTTGGATTTTACCTTTAACTAACTTTTCCAATACTTTAACAACCATTCCTGATATTGGTTAATTGGTTTGTAGTTTGCTACCTCTATCATGGAGCCACCTTTACCCTCGTTCCACTCCCCTGGAATCTTACCAAAGCTGATACTTGGATTGAACAACTTCTTCAGAGGCAATGCTAGTTCTCTTGCACATTCATGCAGTACACAGACTGACATGCCATCCAGTCCCACTGCTGTATTTTCACATTCATATTTTTCAATATGCTGAACACTTCTTCTTCATTTACCTCAATTTGATATGCATCACATCAGCAACTACAAAATCTCCACCTTCATGATACACCTTTGCAAAATGATCATTCTGCTACTCAGCTATTTCTTTTGCCTCTCTCACCTTCTTACCATGATCATTGTTTAAAGTTATCCTGCCATTGTCATTTTTCCTCTTACTCATTACATAACCAAAAAAAAAAAACTCTTGAGTTTATTTTAGCCCGGTTACCTAATTTTCTCTCATAATTTGATTAGGCCTATCTTACCAAATTAGTCACCCTTCTTGCTTGCACTTTGTACTCTCATGAGTATGCTGATCACATTTTCTTTATATTCCCTCCACAGTGTTTTCTTTTTTGCAGCTCTTGCTTTATATCTCTACTCATCCACTCAATTTCCACTTGATTTATCTTCTTAAAAATGGGTATGCAGTCTGTGATACTGCTTCTCTCAAAACAACCTTTCACCACTTCCCATGCATCTGACATTCTTTCTTTGTAACTTTTCAAGCCATAGCACTACTTCAAGATGATTCCTAGGCCTGTCATAATTACCAGCTTTATAATTAAACTTAAACCCTTTCTTGACAGAGAATTCCATATTGGCAACTTTCCAGAATAAGACTGGATGGTTACTCTCCCTGATTCAAAGTGTCTACCTTGGTTATGGATACATCTTCTGATGCTATTATCAGATCCAACACCCTCAAACTCCTTGTCCCCTCTGTAAGCATACATTGTCATTTCCTGAAAAATTAAAAGCTATGGATAGCCAATGTATAAGTCTATCTACAAGGAGAACATGTTTCATGTACTTATCCCTTAGCAACTGTATAAATTCTGCTTCCATCTTACCATTCCTCCTTTCCTCCATGTCCCCATAGTTAAAGTCTCCCATAATACTTATTTGGCCTGCACTCATTGTGCTGATCTACTGATACATGGCATCTACATCTTCTTGTGGACCCCTATAGCAGCAACCAACAATGTCCTATTGGCCTTTATCTCACTAGACAGGCTCAAATGAATCATCTCCCCCAGACTAAAATACTCTTTTTACCTCTTAATTTTGTTGGTTGTAATTCTTCAGTTATCATCAGCAATACACACCATTCCTGTCCTATTCCCTCTGTCCTTCCTGATAATACAATACTCAGTATGTTCATTGCTGTTTGTTTATGAAATGTATAAATTTAATTCTCATGTTGCAGTGTTCCTTTGATAATTTGCAACTTCTTTTATGGTGGTGTTTGTATTTATGCCTTCATGTCAGTTTATTTACTTGCTGCAATGCAGAGAATATCTAAAAATGACTTTCACATGTGATCTCTAAAGAGAATGTCTAAATTAACTTAACAGTTTGTCTGTCTGGTTGGTCAAATGAATAGACTAGAATAGGGTGTCAGCTCTCCAGCCAACAGATCATTAGCTTGAATCTCACTGTGGAATGGATGTGATGTTAGATCTTTAGGCAGTAGATGAATTTCATTGTTCAACATTTGACTGCCATCCTGCTTATTGGAGGCCTGAAGTAGTCACAACATACCATGTTTGATTTCTAGAGCAAAGTTTCTGGATGATCTGTCTCTTGTCTGCCCTTGTTATTAAACTGCACTTAAGGGGGATACTATATTTGGTTGGCATATTTGAATTACTAAAAGACTTTGATGCATTTACAACCATTAATGAGCCATGCGACAATGGAAAATATAAGGGAGTGAAAGAACAGGTGTGAATAGAAGTACTTTCATTATTGGCTTAATAATTTACATCTGTAATATTATATGTGTGTGTTCTATAAGTTGGTGGGTGGAGCAAATAACAACTGAGTTTATAAACTGTAGCTATACATATTTGCATTTATGATGGGCATTATTAAAAAAAAAAAACATTATGAAAAGAGGGAAAGGGATTTGTTTGTCATTAATTATAAACCAATAATAAACAGCAGCCGTATACATTTGGTAACTTCATCATCATCATCATCATCAAATTCCTGCCATGTACCCTCAAGGGGTGTACAGGATATGATAGTACTACATGAAAAAAATTACATCATTATTAATTTCCTATCTACAATTTTCCTCCAAATCAGTCTGTTACTTGTCAACACTCCAATATTATCAGATCTTATATTTCTATCGTCTAAAGCACTTTGTACCGTATCAATCCACCTATATCTTGGTCTTCCTCTGGGTCGTTTTGCTGCCAACCTGGCAGAGAACACTTGTTTTGCTAATCTTTTCTCGCCCATTCTGTTTAAGTGACCATACCACCTGAGATTAGCTCTGCTAACGCATTCCTGGATGCTGACAATGTCAAGTTCTTTCCTAATATCCTCGTTTTTAATATGATATTGCCATTAATGCCATCTGTTCACGCCTATAATCTTTCTCAGGACTCTCATATCTGAAGTCTCTAGTCTTTGGTCAAGTGTTTTACTTCTGACCCAGCTCTCAGATCCATAAGTTAAAACTGGTTTGAACACTGTCTTGTATACAGCTAATTTAGTGTTCCGACTAATTTCTCTCTTATTCCATATGAATTTATTCAATTGACTTCCCACCATACCAGCTTTGCTGATTCTGTTGTCAATTTCTATATTTAATTTACCATCTTCAGTAAAAATCGTGCCTAAATAGCTGAAATGTTTTACTTGTTCCACAGGTTCTCCATTCACAACACAGTTGACATTTTCAATGATTCTGCCTATTTTCATTGTCTTTGTCTTTTTATTGCTGACCTTCATACCATATCTATTACAACAGCTATTCAATTTAGTCAGAGAATCTTGCAGACTTGTAGCGGATTTATTTAGAAGTATAACATCATCCGCATAAAGCAAAGAGCTGACATTAACATCTCCAATTTTGATATCATGTTTAATACCACTTTCCTTCATAATGTGATCCATATAGATAATGAATAACAGAGGGGATAATGTACATCCTTGTCTCACACCAGATTTAACATTAAACCATCTTCCTGTACTTCCTTCAATTCTAACTGCTGACTTACAACTCAAATAAAGACTAAGTATTGCTTGATATAATGTCCCATTGACACCATATAACTGCAGCGTATTGAATAGCTTCTCTCTTGGCACCTTGTCATATGCCTTTTCCAGATCGACAAAACTTAAATACAGATCTTTGTTATATTCCCATGCTTTCTCGACTATTTGTCGTAAAGTGAAGATCTGATCCTGACAGCCTCTATTTGGCCTGAATCCAGCTTGTTCTTCACCAAGCTTTTCTTCCACAATTCTTCTCAACCGTTTCTCAAGTATACTTGCATAGATCTTGCCAGGAACACTCAGTAGGGAAATACCTCTGTAATTCTCACATTCAGTTTTATTTCCCGTTTTATATATGGGCACTATGAGAGCTCTACTCCAATCATCGGGAATTCATCCCTCTGTCCAGGCTTTCTGAACTATGCAGTGCAGCCACTGTAAGACTCTTATACCACCATACTTCAGCATTTCTGGTCGAATATCATCTACTCCTGCTGCCTTTCCACATTTTAAGCCTTTGATGGCTTTTTCTACTTCAAGTATGGATATGTATTCCTGACTGCATGCCTGGTCAGTGTTTTTTACCACTGTGCTGTCATCACTGCTTGTTTCATTTAGCAGTTTTTCAAAGTACTTACTCCATACTTCAAGGATATCTTTTTCTCCCGTTTTCATGTCACCTTTATCATCTCTAATTCCTTTTATAGCACTCTTTCCTCCATTCTTAAGCTTCTTCAACAACCTCCAGAATATTTTGCCACCTTCTTGATATTTATTTTCTATATTCTTGCCAAAGTCCTCCCATGACTTTTGTTTAGCTAGTTTTACACAGTGTTTAGCATTCTTGCATTTGTCTCTATATTCTCTAAGAGCACAAGCTGACTTATTTGACAGGAACTTTTGGTATGCTTTCTTCTTTTCCTTCACTGCCTCTTTAACCTCCTGTGTCCACCAGGGAGTTCTGATTTTTTTATCCTTACAAACAACCTCACCACATGCCTCTCTGACAGAATCAATCAATGTTTTCTTCAGAGTTTGCCACTGAATCTCCAAGGTGATTCATCTAGGTGTGGCAGGAACATGGTTTGTTATAGAATATGGTGTGATTCACTTTAACCAAGTACCAAAAATTCCTTATCTATTGAAGACTTGGTCACCAATTTTTGGTAGTTTATTATAGAGCAAGTCTGTTGTAATAATGTTTTTGCTAATAATGAGAGTCAATATTGCTCATTCCTTCAGTGAAATCTGCACACTATACTGCATTGCAAACAAAGTAAATTGGACATTTCTTCTATAGTATGACATGAATTAAATTGCATACTAAGATGTATTAAGCCACTTCTGATTGCATGGAGTCAAGTAAACTGGATCCCTTCCCCATTCATTCCCTATGACATGAGTTCAAGCTACTATTAACTCTTCAATGAGATGAAAGAACCTCTCTTAAGATAAGCATGTTCGTCTCATTAGGACATCACAAGCATTATAGACTATTCTCTTATAGTTATTCAGAAATAATGTTCTACACATGGAATATCTCATTATATTTCACACAACATTTCTTTAGAGATCCTGATCTTGTGATTACTTGATTTTTATTGTGATTACTAGATTTTTATTTTACTTTACACTCTGTGTAAAGTAAAATAATAATGGTATCTGTGGTAACTTTGGATTCTGACTGTTAATGATATTTACTGTCATAATAAGCTAATTAAAGACATGACCTCCAAAAAAGTCCATATAATTACCTTTATTAATACATTTTAAAGTCTCACTATGATGCAGCACTATCTCAAACTCATTAGGGTTCTTTGGTGGTTAATTATTGATATTAATGGCATATGGTATTTATGACAATTTTAAGCAGTGAAAAAAAAAAAAGGCACTGAGAACAAAATGCATTATATTCCTTTTAGAACAAAAACCACATGCTGGTATAAATATTCATAAGCAAATAACATCATATGCTTGGGCCTTAATAAAAGCATAAAACATTCTAATGGTTTTTTCTTTATAGGATGTACAATTTTCTACAACAGAATTTTGTCAAGGGAAAACAATACGATGGGGTATAGCATGGACATTTGCTACAAGTTTTGCTATTATGCAGGTTAGATTTAGTAGAACCTGCTCTCTATATATGTTTGTATGTATATATATATTTTTTTTATTGTAAAAAAAAAATATGCATTTATTGAATCTTCATCAGGTAAGTGTTCTAAAAAACAGTTTCCAGCATTAATTGAGAAAACTTCAAAATTTTCAGTGTGTTCTTTTTGAAATACATTAATCCAGTGGTTCCCAAACTTTTTCAGTTCGCCCCACCCTTAGTGTATCAGGATTTTTCAACGGTGCCCAAAGTCAGAACATAGGCCTACCTAACAGTTGCAGCGCGCAGTTGTGGTGGGGTCAGGTTGGTTAAGTTAAAAAAATAAATGATTCGTGTGTTTGAAATTCACATAAATTGTGAAATTCACAATTTATGTAAAAAGTATTAAATAAGTACATATTATGAACAATCAAATCATTGAATAAATAAATCATAATTAGTGGGATAGATGAACCTGTTGTTCACTGCACCTATTCTCAAATCCTGGAATCAAACTGTTTAAAGTCAGAATTTCCAATTCTGATTCTAAAACCATGTGAGCTAAGTGTCATTTCAGTGAAAATTTTGGAATATTTCAGTGAAAATTTTGGAATATTTCATGGTGCCCTAGGGTGCCATGAGGCACAGTTTGGAAACCACTGCATTAATCTGCTGTTTACCTGATGACATTGGGAAAGCAATATTTTCTTTGGTGATCTGAAGGAACGCTTCATGCACTGCGGGGAAGCACTGCTCTTTGGGCCAATGAATGCTGTCCACATAATTGTTAGATTCAAATATAATTACTGAAGTTCTCAGTTGGTTTCAATAATTTGAAGGGGGGGAGACTAGTAAGTAACATTTCTGGCATAATTTTCTCACAAGCAAACAAAATACAGAAATTAGAAGATTAATGAAGCAGGGAGAAAGAATTATTTTATATGGCAAACTATAAACAAAAATGGTAGTTTCACTTGCTCTATTTACTTTGTTTCTATTGGAAGGCCATTGTTTTCCTGAACTGTTTATTATTTCCTTTCAATCAAATGGAAAATTCTAACCACCCCCTTCCCATGAAAAAATAAAACTAAAAAAAACAAACCTAATTTCTTTTGTTCTGTTTTAGAAAAAAAAATTTCCAGTCTGCTATGAGAATTTTACTAAACTTATCTGGTAACTTCTAAAGAGTTGGGGGAGAAAATTGCTGATAATAAAGTAACTAAAAGGATAAATAAATTATGGACATTGAATTGTAGGAGTAATCCACAAGTTAAGTTAGAACTGCTCAGCTTCACTTTATTTTTGTGATAATTTCTATTTGTGCTATCATATAAAACAACTAGTTGGCATTCTCTCTCTCTTTCTCCCCCCCCCCTTTCCCAAGTTCTTATAGACAAACATGTTTTTTGTTGAGCATTCCACTTTTATAAAAGCACTGTGTTACTTTCAATTGGAAAATCAAACTTCTTTCAAACTAGTTATTCATTTTGCTACAAAGTATTCATCATGATGACTTAAAGGCGATATTCCTTGATGATTTCTTTTTATGAATAAAATGTTGCTTTAACAATAATAATGTTATTGATCTGTATTGCACACTTCAACAGTGTTTATGTATATCTAAGCCAAGTAACTGCAAGTGAAAGTTATTGGCAAACAAATTTATGTTTAAACTTTGTTGCTAAATTATTTCACTAAACTTGCGTTAAATCACGTGCAATATCATGAGAAACTTCAAGTGTTATAATAGAAACATTTTTCCATTGAGGAAAAATGTTTCTATTATATATCACAGTAACTGATGGGGGAAAAAACAATGCAAGTCAAAAATTCCTGATTTTTAGACATGCCACATATAATAAGTGCCAATGATTTAATCAGGAGAGCCTCACAGGTTATTTACAATAATCACTCTAGTCAAATAGAAGTGTTATTTTCCCCTATAGCTGAAATGATTGCATATTGCTCCAGAATGGTGGTACATGAATGATTCCATATCATACTTTAAGTTTTTTTTTTTTTCTTTTTTACAGAAAGAACTATAATATATAACTTCTTCCTTTCTATCTAATGGTTATAAGAATTGCTTCATTAAAAGAACTTTGAGTAGTTTTAATATGTCTTCCTCTTCAAACACAGAAGAAATAATGCGCATTACTATCCCTTATGTACAAGGCATCAGTGAAGTATAGCAAAAGTTTTAAAACCACTGAATATTTTTGTTGCCTTTCGACCGTTTAGAAAAATCTCCACCTTTCTCACTTCTCCTAAGGACAAGCTTCCACATCTTAATCATCCAGGTGTCTACCAGATTCTCTGCTCTTGTAGATTATCTTATTTCAGGCAAACGGGAAGATCTGCCTCTATTCGGCTAGAAGAACACCAATCTTATATTGAATACTTTAAACCTGAAAAGTCTGAAGTTTTAAAAGAGGTAAACCGTGAGTAGACATATGGGTACACAATAAATAACGGAAAAAAAATATATATAATTTTTGCCTGTGACACACAGGCGAAAATTATACTAATAAATAATCTTTCTACGTGAGTTTTTTTCTGTTATTTATTGTGTACTGAAAAGTCCGGACTTGCAGAACATGCCATCTTCACTAGACACAGAGTTCACTGGAGAAAGACAAGAGTTCTTCACAAAAGTCAGTTTCTCATGGAACGCCTTTATAAAGAAACGTGAAATTCTACTTCATTCACCTAACTTAAACAGATCTGATGGCTTACGTCTATCCCCTTATGGGAGATAGTACTTTGCAAATCAGCTAATCTTTCCCAACTTTTTATTGTATTGATTTTTTTTATTTATTTTTATTTTTATATTTTTTATATTTTTTTTATTTATTTATTTATTTTTTTTTTTAGGAAAGTTATTGACCTTTTTAGTTATCTTACACCAGCTACTTAGGTGGCGCTTTTTTGAATTGTCAGTTATTGTTTAATTTGAGCTTAATGTACTGAAGATGCCTGTGACACACTGGCGAAAATTATACTATTAAATAATCTTTGTACGTGAGTTTTTTCCGTTATTAATTTTGTATCGATATCATACTTTGGACAAGGAAAAAAAAAAAAAAAACTGACAAATTTAGAATTGTAGCACTTTTTAAAAATAACAGTGAAAAATGTCACAAAGTCAAGATATCATATAATAAATGTTTCCTTGCTATTGGTCACTCCTGCATACGGTATAGTCAAATTTGTGAAACCTATCTTACTTTCCTAAAATAATTATTTCATATTTGAATTTAGTACAAATAATCTAAATGCAATTTCCTGAAATACAGACAATTCTGACGTGTTATATTTTTATGTAGTTGCGATATGTGGATGTATGAATGCAAGGGATATGATTGTAATACTTAATCTGTTGCGAGGTATTTAGTGAATTGAGATAGGAGAGATTATTCAAATGGTAAACTAGGGAAAGGGATAAGGACTAGGGGCATTCCTAGAAGTTGTACAAGGTTGAGAGCTGATTTTACTTAGAGTGAGCAACATATAAGTGAATTGGAGCATGAATAGATTTAAGATTATAGTAGATGTGTTGCAATCAGGGTTGACTTTTCATAATGTGAATATGTCAAATCTAAAGGGTAGAGTGACCAACTTTAGTGATTCACAAACTGGGACATAATATTTTCTTAGATCCTAATATATATATGTGGGAGAATGGGGGGGGGGGATATGTGGGCCACACTCATCCAGCTTGATCTCATCAGAATGTGTATCATTCAGTAGCATGTTATAATTAATAATAATAGAAGTCCCATCCACAATTATTAGGAAATAATTGTGGATGGGAGATTCCTCATTCTTAGGAATAATTTTAATATACAAATGTTTATATTTTTGAATGCCTGATAATATAAAAGTGGCCAGGAAATGAATTTAATTATTTAGAATAATATGTATAATGACTGATTAACATCAATCACATATCATTGTGTGCATTCTAGCAGAATTATTCAAAGTTAAGGCTTTTCTATATGTGCGTTTACTTCTGGCAACAAATGATGAGTGAATCATTCCTGGAATAAATGCTTTTTTAAGTATTTTAAAAATTATACAGCATATGGATTTATGAAGTAAATTTATAAGCAAATTTCCTGTAGACAGTTAACAGGAAATGAAACTGTAGTAAGAAATGGAATATTTCTTTCACTTCTGTGGTAAACAAATAACAAAAATCAGCAGTATGTATTGATGCCTAAATTTTGCATTACTGAAATTAATAAACTCAATTTAGAAAGGAATAACAAATAGCCAGATTTTTAATATACAGCAAGCAAAGTATGCTTGCTGTATATTAGAAATATTAATGTCTCTTCTGACTTTTGAAATATAAATTTCAAAAGTCAGAAGAGACATTAATATTTCTTAGCCAACTAAAAGCAAATGGGAGAATCTGAACTACAAAATAGTAAATTAATGAAAAGAAGAATTCTTTTCATTAATATCATCAATATGGCATAGACCGCTTCATGACTTATGGGCCATATAAAGAGTGATATCTGGTAAAGAAAAAAGTGATTATATTTGGCTGACTGCACAGCACCTAATGGATTGTAGGAAACTGTAATTTCAGGAATCAGTTGACTTAAGGTTCTAAACTTTGAAGGATCACTGATGTGGAAGTTAGATAAATGGTAGATTACTATATATTCAATTTTTAATATAAATACATAATACCAGATGATATTCAGTTGGGAAAAAATGCTTTTCTCAGCTTAATTATTCTACATTGACTTTTAAAACACTCCACATTTTATAATAAATGCATGAGAATTAAGTGAAACCATTCAGATCTTGGTTTTATTAAAAATAAAACAAATAGAGACTAATGTTTTGCTACTTAGAACTAATAACTTGTTTTGGAACTTAGAAACTAATGAAATATACTATTCTTTCAGTGTAGAGAAAATATTCAATAAAAAAAAAGCTCTGGAGACTCATTCATACAGTTACTTTATAAATAATCTAAACATGACAATAGCATTTAACCATGTAAGTCATCTAGCACATTTGCAGTAGATTGATACACAAGTTTTAGATGGTTACCAGTAAAGTAAAAAGTTCTGATATGGTGCTTGAGCGTATGAGAGACTTCAAATGATGAGACGTTGATTCCGTATCACAAATAACTTAGAAAAATCATTCATGTAGTTGCAGTATAGGGATGATTGGGAAGCTTATCCTAGAAGACTTGAACAATTTTGTATGTTCACCTTAATCCATAAAATCCAGTTCACTATAGAAATGATGCAAACTCTTGTATATTTGAAATTTGAAACAGATGTGTGTATATCCTTCCAACTAAATATAGTTTTGCATTGTATTTTGAAATGTATTTAATTTTTAATTCAACTTCATACTACACCACCTTGTTGAAAAAAGCATATTGTGAAAGACCAAGTTTTAATTGTTTGATGTCAATGTTATGAAAGGAAACTGTGAGCAAGAGGGTGAGGAGTGGTTTCTTTGCATGGAGGGTGGTTGAACCATGGAATGCATTGCCTGATAGAGTGGTGAGAGACGAGAACAGTCGATGAGTTTAAGTCGTGGTATGATAGATTTTGTGTTTCCTAGGAGGGACCTCCCACGATGAGTCTTGATAGACTTCGTGTTTCTTAGGAAGGACCTCCCGCGATGAGTCTTTTCACTCCATGCGTGAGTCATAAAAAAAAAAGGAAATAAAGTTTTCAGTATTGTAGATGCTATGAAAGAAAACTTTTCTTCAGTGGCTTTCATCATCATCAAATTTCTGCCATGTACCCTCAAGAGGTGTAGAGGATATGATAGTACTACGTGAAAAATTTACATCATTACTAACTTCCTATCTACAATTTTCCCCCAAATCAGTCTGTTACTTGTCAAGACTCCAACATTATCAGATCTTATATTTCTATCGTCTAAGGCACTTTGTACAGTATCAATCCACCTATATCTTGGTCTTCCTCTGGGTCATTTTCCTGCCAACCTGGCAGAGAACACTTGTTTTGCTAATCTTTCCTTGCCCATTCTGTTTAAGTGACCATACCACCTGAGATTAGCTCTGCCAATGCATTCCTGGATGTTGACAATGTCAAGTTCTTTTCTGATATCCTCATTTTTAATATGATATTGCCATTGATGCCATCTGTTCACGCCTCTAATTTTTCTGAGGACTCTCATATCTGTGGTCTCTAGTCCTTAATCAAGTGTTTTACTTCTGACCCAGCTCTCAGATCCATAAGTTAAAACTGGTTTGAACACTGTCTTGTATACAGCTAATTTAGTGTTCCGACTAATTTCTCTCTTATTCCATATGAATTTATTCAATTGACTTCCTACCATACCAACTTCGTTGATTCTTTTGTCTATTTCCATACTTAATTTACCATCTTCACTAAAAATCGTGCCTAAGTGGCAGAAATGTTTTACTTGTTCCACTGGTTTACCATTCACAACGCAGTTGACATTTTCAACGATTCTACCTATTTTCTTTGTCTTTGTCTTTTTATTGCTGACCTTCATACCATATCTATTACAACAGTAATTCAATTTAGTCAGGGAATCTTGCAGACTTGTAGCAGATTTATTTAAAAGTATAACATCGTCCGCAAAAAGCAAAGAGCTGACATTAACATCTCCAATTTTGATATCATGTTTAATACCACTTTCCTTCATAATGTGATCCATATAGATAATGAATAACAGAGGGGGATAATGTACATCCTTGTCTCACACCAGATTTAACATTAAACCATCTTCATGTACTTCCTTCAATTCTAACTGCTGACTTACAACTCAAATTAAAACTAAGTATTGCTTGATATAATGCCCCATTGACACCATATAACTGTAGCGTTTTGAATAGCTTCTCTCTTGGCACCTTGTCATACGCCTTTTCCATATCGACAAAACTTAAATACAGATCTTTGTTATATTCCCATGCTTTCTCAGCTATTTGTCGTAAAGTGTGAAGATCTGATCCTGACAGCCTCTATTTGGCCTGAATCCAGCTTGTTCTTCACCAAGCTTTTCTTCCACAATTCTTCTCAACTGTTTCTCAAGTATACTTGCATGAATCTTGCCAGGAACACTCAGTAGGGAAATACCTCTGTAATTCTCACATTCAGTTTTATTTCTCTTTTTATATATGGGTACTATGAGAGCTCTACTCCAATCATCCGGAATTCATCCCTCTGTCCAGGCTTTCTGAACTGTGCAGTGCAGCCACTGTAAGACTTTTATACCATCATACTTCAGCATTTTGGGTCGAATATCATCTACTCCTGCTGCCTTTCCATGTTTCAATTTTAAGTGTCATCACTTAACACTCACACACTGCTGCAAAATAAAGTGAATGCCTGTTATCTTTCACTAAATGTGTCATCACTTCTGAAAAAGATTAAATAGATGGCAATGTATTCACCTGTAGGTGACACATACAATAACTATAACTATTTACTTTTGATGTTGAATTAATATCCTACACATTATCAGGTGGGAGTTTCATTTTTCATGACGTATACCTATACAGTAAATTATTATTATTTAGGATGTTCATGGAGCCACAAGACTTATCATCGGAGACCCATCTTAGGCAACACTAAAGTCTATCATACCACTCCTTAAACTCATTCACCATTTGTGCTTTCACTATCCTGTCAGGCAATGCATTCCACTATCCAATCACCATCCATGCAAAAATAGACACTTTACACTCTTGCTCACCATTTTCTCTGTTAGGAATGGCCCCCTTGTCTTCACTCCTTTCCCTTGTTTCCATATGAAAGAACTCCAATTGTCAACCCTGTAACTACCTCTCCACTATTTTAATGTTGCAATCATGTCACTTTTGCTCCCTCTCTCCACCAAACACCACAATGTACAGTCCTGATAATATTTTTGTTATCTGCCTCTGTACCCTCTCCAAGTTTAATTTATCCCCTCTAAATCCCAGTGACTAAATCTTAGTACAGTAATCCAGGTGTGGTCTGGGATTTATACAATGGACTCACCACTTTTCTAGCTCTGCTGGTTAGTGTCTTCAGTATTGCAGCAAATTTTATCCAAATTAGACACAAAAATATCTCTTAGTCTGAATGGCATTTTGCCAATCATCCTAGAGCTGTTTTGCCTTTTTACACTTTCATATTCTACTAGTATCTATCCTGCAGCATGAAAATTATCCCATGTGCAACCTATTCCTAAGAAGGATGACAAATCCTTAGCATCAACCTACTGCCCAATTTCCCTCATCCCATTTCTCTTTAAAGTAATAATGGAAAGAACAACTAACATTCAACTCCTTCATTACTTTCAAAAATGCTCAACTAATAAATGATTGCCAGTATGAATTCTTCCAATGTAGATCATCAGGGGTTGTACTTATCTATGTCACCCATTCTGGGCAAATGCCATTGTTGAGTCTAAGGTGGTCACTCTTTGTATCTTCAAGGCCTTCAACAGTCTGGCATGAAGGTCTGTTAAGTAAGTGCCCCCATCATTTGGTCTCTTCTGTGACTTCTGCAACTGGGCTGCCAGCTTTCTGACTATTGACACTACATGTGATAGTTGAGGGTTCTTTGTGTTCTAACCATGCAAGTAATACTGCGATTACACAAGGCTCTGTTCTCTCACCTGCTCTTTTCCTTCTTTTTATGTCAATGACCTGTTCCAGTTGAACACCAATCCAAAACACAGCTTTGCTGATGACAGCATATTACACTCCTCCTCAGTTGACAAACCATGTCCCACACCAGTCACCACATCATCCCGAGCAGCAACTTCTAGCTCTGCTGGTAGAATTCTTTGATGGGGTTTGGAACAGCCTTGTCAGTTTCAATGCTATAAAAACACAGTTCTATCTAATATTTTTCATCAGAAAGAACAATTTTCTTCCAGTCTTACTCTTGACAAAATCCAAATCTCTAGACAAGATGATTGGGATTTCTCGATAATCAGGCCTCTCTTGGCATGAGCACATACAACTATTGCTTCATCATTATCCAAATTAGGATTCCTCTTTTGCTCAAGGTATTACTTCACCCCTGAACAGCTCTTAATCATATATGAATCACAAATCTGCTCCCAACTATTGAATACTGTTCATGCAGTAATCAAGAGTCGGGCATATTCAATAGTATTCAAGACCTTATGGAATTTACCTTAGAAATTGTAAATATCTAAAAATTAAGACACCTTAGAAATTACTTGACTGAATACAGAAGAGAGCAATTAGGCTGATATTAGTGACCCATCTCACACCAATTCATTCCATCCATTCTCACACAGACAAGAGTTTCTGTTGCTTGTATATTCTACAAATACGTCCATGACCAAAATCTCATTCATCCAAACTGGCATCAGTAATTCCTCCACCCTCTGTTAAATCCATTGAAGCACATGCAGCAGCTACTAATCATACAACAACTAATTAGGACTTTAGTCTTTGTGTTGTTGCTACAATTTTTCAAACTAGTCCCATTATTACACCATGTTGTTGTTTTCTCGCATACTGTGACAAACTGTTTTGTGCTCTGAAGATGCTGGTTATAACACCAGCAAAATATCAGCAATAAGTCAATAAATAATTATTTATTTACCTTTCTGTGTTCTGATATATTACTGTCAAAATTAGTCAGCTAGGAGTATAAATCATGAATTTTTTTAAAAATACACACAATATATGTATATATATATATATATATATATATATTATTGTTTTCTGTTTCTCTTCAGTTTCAAAAAAATTGGGTATTTAATTAAGAATGTATCTCTAGTGGTGTTGATAGTGTAAACTGAAACATTTGCCCAAGATCTACAGTTAAATTTCTTAACTGAAGGTAAGATTTTAATGTCTCCTTCAGTTAAGGATGCATGTCACATTGTTTACATGATACCTTTTTCGAATGAAACTATTATTTCTGTATTTCCATCTTTTATATTCTTGGCAGCCATATATGATCATAATTTGTAGCACAAGATAATGTCTCTTAAATTGGCAAATTTAAGTAATATTACAAGCAATTGTTGCCTTTCACTTTCAGAGAAATTATTATATGATGACTAATTCAAACTTCGTTTTGAATAGATTCCTTCAATAAAACAGCAGAGACCCAAGCCACCTATGATATATATTCTCCCCACTGATCTGAAAGAAACAGTATATACACTAGAAGGAGTACTAAATAAAATACAGATCATTCTCAATGAGATCCAGGTTTGTATTTAAATAATATATATGAATATAAATATAATAAATATTATTTTAAAGGACATATTTTCTTTTATTAAAAAAAAATATCATTCCTGTAGAAAAGAGAATATCAGTATACAAATTTGAAGAAAATAAAAATGCTTTATTTAGCTGAATATGGAAATGAATTCCTCTCAGTAGGTAATTATCTGATGTCTTGTAATATCAGATCAGATGTGTGTAGGCTTGATAAAAAATGACCTTGAACTAAAGAAACCACATGGTAATATTTTTATCTGAAATTATATTGCTAGAAAATGAGAAAAGTATAAAACATTATATAAAATGAGATGTTACTATAGGCTTATAACTGTTCGTGATTGGGAACACATAAAATTCTAGAATTTTATGTGCAAAATTATAGAATAAAATGTATTTCAGAAATTGAAAACAACTGTTGTTTACCATTTCTTGTCATATTAGTTACCAGGCTTCTAGATGGTTAACTCTCTTATGCTGTGATTATTTGGATAATCGTTAGATTGCTATAATAATCATAATCGTTAGAATTTTACAGTTATTCATATTTGTGTAATGTTTTTTAACCTAAGTGCTTTTACCCTGAAGATGCCAACAGCTAAAGTTTGGTGAAACTAGTAGGTTTAATAAATATTTTAGTTAACACTTGATCTATTGTCCAAATAATTACTCTAGTCAGATGATCAAGAAAATAAACATTTATTATCTCTTATGCTGTCTACAGAAAACCCATACATACTAATCGATATCTGACAATATTCATACCAGCATCCTGCACAAATACATGACATAATAAAAACATAAACACACAGAGGTAGAGCAATTTTCTCAAATGACAATTTACTCCAAAAAAGAATTAGAATGTATTTTTAATCATTTTGCCAGTAATGATTACAGTCCTGAAAAATAATAATAAAAAGAAACATCGTTAAACCCTGTACCTAATAGTATCCAAACTAATAGAGAAATTATAATACTCCTAATATAATTATAAACTGCCTATAAACCAATATCAGAATGAGTTTCCCTTATTCTTCTCCAGAAGATAAAGTTCCCCTATCATCATTGTCTGACAAATTCCCATATCATGGGTAGTCTAGTAGATATGTAGTTAAATAGAGAGCATATCACCAAAAACCATATGGTTATGAACCATTATGGACAAAGTGGATTAGCAAATCATGTGCTCAGCACCTTACATGCAGTAGGCAGAGAGAAATGCTTTACAGAACACTCCTGACCAGGTATGGTTGGGAGAGGGGGGGGGTTTTCTAAACATGTATCAGGCCTCCATGGAGTCAAAAGACTCATCGTGGGAGGACCTTCCTAGGAAACACAAAGTCTACCATTGACTATTCTTGCTCTCACCACTCTATCAGGCATTGCATTCCACGGTTCAACCACCCTCCATGCAAAGAAACCACTTTTCACCCTCTTGCTCACAGCTTCCTTTCGTAACTTCCAGGGATGGTCCCTTGTCATTGCTCCTTCCTGCTGTTCCACCAAGTGAAAGAATTCCCCAGTGTCAACCCTGTAACTGCCTCTCAACAATTCAAAAGTCTTGATCATATAACCTCTCCTTCTTTTATCCACCAAACTCTGAATCAAAATGATAATAACTTTCTACACAGAGAGCATAGTCAGAATATTTGACAGCTTACTTGATATTCTGTTTTCTTACTCAGCTTACTTTGTTCTGTTATCTTTATCCTTGAAAATGCTTCAGTTGCTGTAGGCAAAATCTTGGATTAAAATAGTCCCAGCTAAAATATTTCAATATTTTAGCTTCTGTGGTAAGCCTTTATTAACATGTACAACCAACATGAGTCTAATTAAGCACTATTGAAGAAACATCTGGCAAGTAATACAGAAGAGAAAGGAAAGAGAATTGAGAGGAAAGTATGATAAAGTAAGAGAGTGAGTATTATAAGAGCATTATGAAAATGCATTTTCCAGGTTATAAAAATGATGTCATTGATACTTTTAGAATACAATGAGCGAAAGCAAAAGATCTGATTGTTTATTATCATCATTGTGTAGGAGCTTCCATGGAATTCAAAGATTTCCATGGAGGAATTTGTGGGCTACATACAAGTGGAAGGATGAAAATGTGGAATGAGAGAGAGGAGGATACAAAAGAATTACTTGAATAAGTCTGTTGCTGTGGCATGATACAAATTGAGAAGTAGGGCAGTGATTGCAAATGCAGAACTAGACAGACATTACAAGATGTAAGGGGGGGGGGATAGTTGTGGGTACAGGAGGGTGGATAATGAGAATCATGTATTCTGATAACAGAAGCACCAGAGTTTTTGGCACTGGTTAGTTTTACTTAGTCCAGAGTTACTGGCATTGAGGATAATATAGGGATAGAATATGACAGATATTTTATTTTGTTGGAGGATACGTATAGAACAGGGGAAGGCATATTTGTCGATAATAGTAGAAAAATTGCAGCCAATGAGGTAAAGTTTGTCTTGAAGAGCCTGGACATGAGAGGCAACACATTTGAGGCTGTATGATATGAGATAGAAGCTAACAGTTAAAAAAAAATTATAGTTGGTTTGGTTACTATAGACTGGGGGGGTGAAAAAAAGAAAGATCTAGAGGACATTCATCAGCATTAGCTCATTGAGTACAAGTGAATAAATATTATTATTCCTGACCTCCGTGGTGTCATAAGCTTCATAATAGAAGATCCACTTTAGATAACAAGTTTTTTTATCATACCACTCCTTAAACTAATCCACAACTTGCACTTTTACTGTCCTTTCCAGTAATCTATCCCATGCTCATACCATTCTCCATGCAAAAAACTGACTACTTCTTACTTATTACTTCCTTTTGCAACTTCCAGGGATGACCCTCATTCTTGTTCCTTCTCCTTGTTCTTTCATATGAAAAATCTCCATAATGTCAAGCTGTAAACACCTTTCAACAGCCTAAATATCTCAATCGTATCTCCCTCTTCTATCCACCAAATTCTGAAGTTTGCATGTCTGTCTGTTCTCAGCAAACATTATACAGTCCTGATATTCTTTTGGTTATCTACCTCTGTATCTTCTCTCTTTCTAAGGTTATTTCAAATCCCGATGTGTGGTCTGGTCAGAGCTTTATATGATAGAACCACCACTCTTATCTTTGCTGGTCAATGTCCTAAATATTGTAGCAGTTCTCTAAGTGTCTTCACAGCCTTGGCAATATGTCCTCTGAACTTCAGATTTCTATCTACACTTTTTCTGAGATCCCTTGCTTCTTCCACCCCTACCAGCATAACTCCACAGAAGACTTCAACTATATAGACATATATTGAAGACAGGACACATGGCAGCAAGAAGATGGAATTTATGCAAGCAAGTGCTAAGATATAATTACCCGAAACAACATGTGATAGAAGCTGGAATTTGAAAGAGGAATGCGATCATGCAGTCCTCATTGAAAGATGGCTAAACATGCAGATTTTTTAGTTAATAGGTGTATGTGAAATTACAGACCCAGTGATTATAACAAACTTTGAAGATAGTCTAGAATGATTGACATAAAAAACTGCAAGGCATTGAGAGGTGGATTGGAAATAATAGCTAAGGATTGTTTGAGGGAAGTAGTATGCAACAGCCTAAATAAAGTCAAAATGATAAATCAGATGGGAATTAAATGTTTGATAGTGTGATTAAGCAGAAGCTGGAAAAAAATATTGTTATGGAGAGAATGTAAAGGAAAGGTAATACACAAGCTCATGAGAACTACAATATACTGACAAGAAGAGTGACAGCATCGTAAGGAAAGCAAAAACCAGATTACAAGAAGAAATTAGCTGAGTAGGCTAAAGGAAATCCCAGTTTTTTTTTTGCTACATGGTAAATAAAAGATAGAATGATTTTAATAGAAAAGTAATAGATGCAGACAGCATACTTGAATTACTGAATTTTCACTTTGCAAGGTTGTATTATGTAGGTGGAGACATTGCAGTTACAGATGTTACAAGGACTGGTGTGAGAATAGTGGCAGATGAGTCGACTATTTAGACTTACCTGCTGGTTTTGAACTCATTATGGGGGTTTAAGGGAATAAATACAGCACATATAAATAATTAAACATGTTTTAATCATTCCTATATTTCATCTCAGTCACTGAGTCATCATCATGAAAACAATAAAATTGCAAAAATACACACACATTCTCACAAACACTAAGTGGAAGAGATTAGATTGAAAGCCAAAAGTCCTACGAATGCTTTCTGTCTAATCTTTTCCACTTGGTGTTTGTGAAAATTTGTGTGTTTTTGCACTTTTAATGATGACTTAGTGACTGAGATGAATATAGGGGTGATTAAACTTGTTGTTTAATTATTTATATTTGCTGTATTTATTCCATTAACCTCCATAATGAGTGGGATGCTTCAAAATCTCAAATACTATCACAGGGAGGTCCCATCCACCATGGACAAGTGCTCAACAAAGGGAGTCAAATGGGAATGGATTTGAAGAGCAGGATATGTGTAGTCATATCAAGGAGGAGGAGGCAACCACTTATGGTATATGTCACTACTTGAAATGCTGTTACTATTTAATTTGAAAGGAATAGGGAAGGATCACTAAAAGATTAAAAGTAGATAAATGGAACAAGACTTCCATAACTGTTTTAAAGAATTAACTAATCATGATCAAGAATCTAACAGATAAGCTTAGGTGTTGATGGTTATTCATGACTTATTTTTAATGGTATTAACAACACCAAACAAACTATTTCATAAAAGATGTTTTATTAAATGTTTATATTTCACTGAATTTCAAATCAGCATCATCAGAGCACAACACAGCATGTATACACAACAGTGAGTTAAATGAAGCAATGCAGTTGTAACAGACAAAAGATCTAAAGTCCTATTTTGACATCCTCTAATGTTGTTAAAAAAATACAGTTATGTGGGAGTTGCTGTTAAGATAATTGTCTACCAAATTTTGGCAAATTAATGCATTCATATTTGTGGTTAGGAGAATTCTTCATAGCCATGGCTGACTCAAAATATCTTTCAGATCTGTAACAACTTCTAAATAGCATATTGGTTTTCTTCCATCTAATCCTGTGTAAAAGGGTGTCCAAAGCATGGTCTGCCAGTCCTGACTTGCCATAATAATGGTAGCGAATGTATTTTTTTATGTTCTTCAAGGCAGATGTTAACAGATCTTCCTGTCTGCCCATAGTAGGCCAAGTCACAGTTACAAGGAACTTTATACACACAAGGGTGTGCTAGAGGGTGAAGTTTATACTTAGTTGAGCAGATCAGAGTTGCTAATTTAACATGGGGTTTGAATGTGGTGTGAAGATCATGTTTCATCAGTATTTTAGGTATCTTTTCTGATGTACCTCTGGCATAGGGAATAGAAATGGTAATGTTGTGTTCCTGTGTATTAGGGGAGGGAGGGAGGGGTAATAGGACTATGTATTATTTTATCTATTTTGTTAGAATTGAAGCCTTTGGCCAAGAATGTATGGCACAGATATTTGAGTTCTGTGGACAGAGCTGTATTGTTAGAACAAATGTCTCTGGCTCTATTCGTGAGTGTTTTTAAAATGCCATACTGTTGCACTGGATGATGATGTGATTGTTTATGTGGATATCTTCCTGTGTATGTGTGTTGATTTTCTGTAAATGGAAAAAGATAGTGATCCATCCGAAAGGTGAATGACTAATGTTTCAAGAAAAGGTAAACAGTTATTAGATTCTTTTTCCTATTGTGAAGTAGATTTTGGGGTGTTGGCTCTTTAGGTAGGTGACAAATGCATCCAAAGTGTCTTGTCCATGGTTCCAAATGGCAAACACATCATCATCATAGCATAACCACACTAGAGGCTCGTATGTAACTGTGGTAAGTATGTTTTCAGAGTGTTCCATGTAAAAGTTTGCTTGGGGGGGGGGGGGGGAGAGGAGAGAACCCATAGTAGTACCATTAATATGTTTGTAGATTTTTCTTCCCATCTAAAGTAACCTGCATACATAGTAAATCTGAATAATTGAAAGATATTAGGAGGAAATTTAGACTTAATCAAATCAAGATTGTCTGTAAGCTTAACAGTGGTAAATAAATTGGTGACATCAGAGCAGAGCTAATCTCAGGTGGTATGGTCACTTAAACAGAATGGGCGAGGAAAGATTAGCAAAACAAGCGTTCTCTGCCAGGTTGGCAGGAAAATGACCCAGAGGAAGACCAAGATATAGGTGGATTGATGCAGTACAAAGTGCCTTAGACGATAGAAATATAAGACCTGATAATGTTGGAGTCTTGACAAGTAACAGACTGATTTGGAGGAAAATTGTAGATAGGAAGTTAGTAATGATGTAAATTTTTCATGTAGTACTATCATATCCTGTACACCCCTTGAGGGTACATGGCAGGAATTTGATGATGATGATGATGATTTTGAACTAGTGATTTCAAATGGACTGAATTTTTTTCAAAAGTAGAGGAGTTGCCAGTAAAGGGGGACAAGAGACTTGGCTAACAAGAGACTTGGGCAAGTTTATATGTGGGACTATCTATGCTATCAACTATGGGGCATAGGGGGATATTAGATTTGTGCATTTTTGGTCATCCATAAATGCAAGGTGGTTTCACATGAACTGGTTTTATTTTTTTGATGATTTCTTTTGGCCAGGAAGTCACTTTTTTTCAATAATTTGTGGACTTTTTTCCCTTGAGACATAGTGAGGTCTTGATCTATAATTTGGTACGTAGAACCATCACAGAGGAGATTTTGCTTCTTTTTTTTTTTTTTTTTTTTTTTTTTTTTTTTTTTTTTTATCTTCTTGATTCATGATAACTTGGCCTACTATGGGCAGACAGGAAGATCTGTTAACATCTACCTGGAAGAACATAAAAATACATTTGCTACCATTATCATGGCAAGTCAGGACTGGCAGACCACGTTTTGGACACCCCTTTCACACGGGATTAAATGGAAGAAAACCAATGTGCTATTTAGTTGTTACAGATTCAAAAGATTATCTTTTGAGTCAGCCATGGCTATGAAGAATTCTCCTAACCTGAACAAATATGGTTGCATTAATTTGCCAAAAATTTTGGGAGACTGTTATCTTAAGAGCAACTCAAACATAGCTGTAGTTTTTTTTTAATTTTTTTTTTTACAACATTATAGGGTACAAAATAGGACTTTAGATCTTTTGTCTGTTAAAATTGTATTGTTTCACTTAACTAACTGTTGCTTATACATGCTGTGTTGTGCTCTGATGATACTGATTTGAAATTCAGCAAAATATAAGCAGTTAATAAAACATCCTTTTATAAAATAGTTTGTTTGGTATTGTTAATACTGTTAAAAAATAAGTCATGAATAACTAACCAGGATTATGCTGTTATTATTATTACCAGACAGCTCCAGGGAGTCAAGAACTCCAGTCCATTCCAGTTTCAAACTGTCCTCATCATCATCATCATGGTTTATTTACAATTTGTAAATAAGGAAATGAGCTAAATAAATAAGAATAAGAAAAGGTTAATTATTATATGTGCTTTCCATGCTTCTTTGTTTTGAGCTGGTTGAGTTATTTCTCGTGGAGAGAGAGAAAGTATCTGTGCTGATAATCTGGTTAATATACTGCCAAAATTGTTTAGTTGGTCTTCCTCTCTGTCTTTGTCCATTTGAGGGAGCATATAGAACTAAGATGTCCAAGTATGGAGAAGGGAATGGTGTCTCAGTTGATGTTCAAGCCAATCAAGTTCACATCTGCGTTGGGTTTTGATCAAAGTTTTTGATTTGCTTCTTCTAAAATAGTGGAATTACGAATATGATCATTCCAGGAGTAACCGAGTAAGTCTTAAGCAGATTGTATTAAAGCTATTGATAGTTTTTATTGCTTTTTGGGTAGAAGCATTCCATGTTTCTCTACCATATAAGAAATTAGCCTGAGAAGTTGCTTTGTAAAGCCTAATTTTTGTTTCCAAGGTGATGAGGGATGATTGCCATATATTTCTTAAATTCCTGTGTTAAGAGCTTTATATTTTCTTAATATCATGTCATTTGCAGTAGTATTTATATTTGAGCCTAAGTATTGGAAGTCTTGTACTTTTTCTAAAAGTTTATTGTGTTCTGTAATGATGGAACCTTGTACTATATTTGTGAGTATTTTAGTTTTGAGTTAATTATCAATCCAATGATGCCATGTACTTTTCTAATATTCTCATTTTTAATACAATACTGCCATTTGTTCATCCAGTAATCTTTCTCAGAATTCTCATATCTGAGGTCTCCAGTCTTGGATCAAGTGTTTTATTTCTATCCCATCTCCAGATCCATGAGGTAGAATTGGTTTGAACACTGTCTTGTATACAGCTAATTTAGTGTTTTCACTAATTTATCTCTTATTCCATATAAATTTATTCTTTTGACTTCCTACCATACCAGCTTTGTTGATTCTGTTGTCTATTTCCATATTTAATTTACCATCTTCACTAAAATTTGTGCCTAAGTAGCTGAAATGTTTTACTTGTTCTATAAGTTCTCCATTCACAATGCAGTTGATATTTTCAGTTTTTCTGCATATTTTCATTGTCTTTGTCTTTTTAATGCTGATCTTCATACCAAATCTATTACAACATTTATTCAATTTAGTCAGGGACTCTTGCAGACTTGTAGCGGATTTATTTAGAAGTATAACATCGTCCACATAAAGCAAAGAGCTAACATTAACATCTTCAATTTCGATATCAAGTTTAATACTGCTTTCTTTCATGATGTGATCCATATAACAGAGGGGATAATATACACCCTTGTCACACACCTGGCTTAACATCAAACCATCTTCCTATACTTCCTTCAGTTTTAACTGCTAACTTAGATAGAGACTCTTAAATAGAGACTATGTATTGCTCGATGTAATGTCCCATTTACACCATATAACTGTATTTTTTGAGGAGCTTTCCTTGTGGCACCTTGTCATATGCCTTTTCCAGATGTACAAAACTTAAAATACAAATCCTTGTTATATTCCAAAGATTTCCAAACAATTTGCTTTAAAGTGAAAATCTGATCCTGACAATCTCTATTTGACCTGAATCTAGCTTGTTTTTCACCAAGCTTCCCTTCCACAATTTTTCATAGCCATTTCTCAAGTATACTTGCATAAATCGTCTGCGCAGTTATCCTAGTGGCTATGCGCTTCGCAACCATATGCCTGGGGAAGGAGTGTCCTAGGTTCGATTCCGGTTGGTGACGTGAGGAGCTGAAGGATCTTCCTCAGCCATAGCCAAGTTAGCCAGTCTTGGGCGTGGACAGCAGGGTTTTTTCCCCAGTTTATTCTGGGGGTTTTCATTCCGCAAAGCAGGCAAACTGGCCTTGAGAACTCAACACTACAGGCCATAGGATACACCGGGGCATAAGGCTGACCACCTTATCCTGTAAACGGAGTGAGGTCCGATGATCAATGGACCCTCGACACCTCAAGGTAAAAGAGGATATAAGGAAGATGAGATGAGACTTGCATAAATCTTACCAGGAACACTCAGTAGAGAAATACTTCTGTATTTCTCACATTCAGTTTTATTTCCTTTTGTATAGATGGGTACTATGAGAGCTTTGCTCCAATCATCTGGAATTTGACCCTCTAACCAGGCCTTCTGAATTTCTACTGTCCCTACTGTAAAACTTTTATACCTCCATATTTGATGGTTTCTGGTTGAATTTCACCTACTCCAGCGTTCTTTCCACATTTCAGGTTTTTGATTACTTTTCCTACTACAGGTATGGGTACATATTCATGACTGCATTCCTGTTGGAAGTTTTGCATCAAAAACTTGCAACTACTGTTGGGAGTTTTGTAAATTGCTTCATTTAAGTATTTTTTTAAATGCTTCTGATACACTGCTGATGTCCTTCCCATCTATCAACTAGTACAGTAAGATCATATCTAGTATACTCCTCAGTTGATCATCATTTCCTGCTCTGTAGTTCAGCATGTAACATTTTCTGAATGGAGGATCCATATACTTAGGTACTTCCTAGGTCAGTACAGTATGATCAGTGTCATCAGCTGAAAGCATATCTTTAACTGAAATCATCTGTGATGCTATAATCAGATATAACTCTCTTTGACCTAGAGTTCCTTCTGTCACATGCTGCTTCAGGAAATTGTCTTGGACCAATTCAGTAAATTCGGTTTCATTTTTCTCACATGATTTCACTACTATCCGATCAATATGGAAAAACTGCTGCTGTTAGATTTGAACTATAGACTGAAGTATTATTGGTAAAGTGAAATCTAGGTGGATTAACACAGAAGTACCTTCAAAAACTGAAATATAAAATAAATCTGAAACTATTGGAATCCTGACAAATAGTAAATAATGTAAATGTAATCAGTGCAGTAAAAATATTAGGAATTTAGTGATGATGCGCGTGGTTAGCCTACTAGTGGCTTTGCGCTTCGCAACCATATGCCTGGGGAAGGAGTGTCCCAGGTTCGATTCCCATCAAAGATGTGAGGAACTTGAGGATCTTCCTCAGACATAGCCCAGTTAACCGGTCTTGGGCATGGGTAGTGGGGTTTTTTCCACCAGTTTATCTGGTGATTTTCATCCCGCAAGCAGGCAAATCAGCCCAGTGAACATACGCTTCTACAGCCAAAAATATACCCCCCCCCCCCGTGGCAGACTAAGCGACAGGTCGGTTGGGAGTGGTATTAACAAGAAGTCACATCTAAGTAACATGCGGACCCTGCATAGGAAGCGAGAATAACGCATAGTGAAAGAAGAAGTGATGATGATATAGAGAATGATTTGCTGATATAAAAATTGGGGGAGAACAGTAGCTAATAACAGTGATGTAGAGATCCTGCATGAGTATTTAAATAGACTGACAGTGTGGACAAAGCATAATGGTTGTGTTGTCAGTTTCATATTGCAAAATGTAAACTTAAGCATTTTGAGATGAAGAGTTTATAATTGTTTGTTATATGATTCTCCACTTCGATTGTGGAGACAGAACTGAAGTTAAGGAGCATATTGCAGAAGTGGATAAAACATCTCAAAGAGTCACTTGAGTGTCGAGAAACACATTAATTATAGAGATGAGGAGTTTATTATTTCTCTTTATAAGACTGTAGTATGGTCTCATTTGGAGTAATGTGTAGATCTAGTTGCCCAATATGAAAGTGTTGGAGAGGTTTCAGAGGCAAGTGACCAAAATAATGACTGGTCTGTGAATGCTTCCTGTGATAACAGGCATAAGGTTTGAAGATTACAAAGTTTAATTGATAAGTAAAAAATGGTATGACATGATAGAAACATAAAGTTATCAAAGGGGTTTTATACAGCAATTGCTAAAGAAATTTTCCAAATATATGACAGGACAAGAGAGAACAATGGATCACTCCTGGAAGTTTTACAAGAGATTTTTATAGATTTTTTACTTGGAGAGTGGAATTAGTTGCCAGAAGCTCATGACTGCTTTTTCAGTGAATAAGTTAAAATAGAGGATATAATGGGTAGAGTAATGATTAGTGTGGCCTGCCTATGATTAGTCTTTGAATCCAATGAAGAGTTTCCATGTAATGATAATAATAATCATCAGCCATTTTCTGTCCACTGTCAGACAAAGGCCTCATCCAAAGTCCTCCATAATAATAATACCAGGAATAAATGTCAGCTTTATATTATACACACACACACACACACACACACACACACACACACACACACACCTGTGAGAACAGATTTAAAAAACATCTAACAAAAGGGAGCCATAACCATTCAACAGCTGTCAAGTGATGGATTCCATTCTTTTACAAATTCACAGTACTGTACCATGGCAGAAGCATTGCTTAGTTAATGTGGATTTCATTCATTGACAGAAACTGTTTTGTTTTCTTTCAGCTTAAAACTCTGGAAATAATTTTTTCCAGGCAAGACTATGAGTATTTCAAATATATAATTGTCACTTACAGAAAGCATCTATAAAGAATATATGGTGTCTTCTCTTGAGCAATGTTATGAAATTTTCTTTATAAGAAAACTGATTCTGCAGAATGCTTCACACATTGAGAAAATTACTATGTGGAGTATCGAAGACATTATGGCCATCATAATGTCCAGATGATCTTCCTTTCCTGATTATTTTCTTTTAAAATAAAGGCCATTAATGATTATAATGACTGAAGTATAATCATCTTGTGTCTTCTCTGCTTTCCTGCTTCAAAAAGTTATATAAATAAACCACACACACACACACACACAGCGAGAGAGAGAGTGTTAATGAATTTGTGATGTATAAAGTACATATTTATGTGTCCAGCATGAGTACAATCACCTTCATTATGTTATGTGAACCATTCTGTAGTATCAGCATGATTATATTTCATACCAAATACCAAAACAGAATTATGCCAATTTTCATATTTCTGTCATTTTTACTAAAATATGAAAAAAATTTACTGCCAATGTTTTTTCTCATTTAGGTGCTATATGAAGTCACATCTCTGAACAGAAATTCTGTAAATATATCATTGAAAGCAAAAAAGAACACATGGTCTCATCAGAGACGCAAAAGACGGGCATTATTGAGAAACCAGACAGATGCAAGCAGTAATTATGATGAAGTGGTATATAAAAAGCAAAGTAATAGTATGTGTGATAGTTCTCCAATTAAGTGTGCTATCAGTGAATCCAATCAAATGAGCATTAAATCCGTGGATAGTGTAGTTCAAAGAAGACATCCTGTTCAGACCAGTCATATGGAAAATAATGAATTGGACCACAAGCGAAAATTTAATTCCACTCCACCAGATGAAAGCACAAAGAGAATAAAGGGAAATGAGAGCATAAATGAAGAATGTTTATCTATATCTTCAAAAAGAGACCCTGAATCAGAGAATAGTGAAGATTGTTCATCTATATCTTCAAAAAGAGACTGTGAATCAGAGAAAAACAATGAGGAAGAATTTTTGCTATGTTGTGATTTGCAGATAAAGAAAGCAGGTAAAAATATTGTAATGACATTATCTTCCCAACAGAATGCAGCACAAAGAGAGTCAATGCATCAGATATTGCAGTTATTCAAAAATAAATTAAAATAATATATGTGTTTATTTTTACCCATTTCTTTTAAGTGTATGATAAATTTACTCAACTCCTAAAGCAAATAAAATATTATGCTCTCTAATGCTTTCTGTCCATTTGTTTTAAATTCTATATTTCTTATTAATGTATTGATTATTGATCTTTAGGCCTCTGAGTTTATCGTCTAGTATATTAAAATGTTCCTATAATTAAAAAACAATAAGATGGATATGAAGTTGAAGATGTGGTCGCAGCAGCACATGATGATGGAATGTATAAAAGTGAGGATGAGACAGGTAGGAATGGAAATCAGTGTCAGGATCAGGGAAACGAGTGGTCAGACCAAAGAGAGAGGTGTGGTATAGCAGCTAGAATGGACTCAAACACACAGGGATTGTTAAAAGAAAGAGTTTAGGCAAATTAGTTGGCCATATAAAAAGAAGGTGATCCTGATGGGAGACTTTAATTACTGGAATATAGAATGGAAGGAGGAGATAGTGTATGAGAACAAGGAGAGCGAGTTTGTGGAATTTCTGAGGGATAATATCTTAAGCAGTATGTGATTAAAGCAACAAGAGGCGTTAATGTTTTGGATTTGGTGATAACTTCACAAGATGTAGTTGTTAATGAAGCGTTGACACTGCCACTGGTTGGTGAGAGTGATCATGAGGTACTTGTTTAGGAAGTAATGAAACAAGAAAATGTTACTGCCAAAAATGGATGCATGAGAAAGTATAAAGCAGTTGATTATAGGAGGCTCTGTAGTCGGTTAGAATGATGAGTACCTTGGGTAGATGAGCTGAGCAAAAAAAAAAATATTGACAGTGCATGGAAACTCACAAGGCAGTATCTGACAAAAGCAGTATACGACTGCATACCAAGGGTTAAGTGAGTAAATAGAGTATTAATGAAATGGAGGAACAGTGCAATCAAGCAAGCTCTTCTCGAAAAGAAAATGTTATGGAGGAGGTACGAGACAGTTGGTGGTTATCGGATCCATGAAGAGTATAAAGTGCAGGCTATAAAGGTGATGAGCATGGTTAAGAAAGAAAAGGTGCAGTACAAGAAGAGACTGGCTGGTCAGGCCAAGGTTAACTCAAGGGAATTTTTCCTCTACATGGCAAGCAATAGGAAGAATAATTATGGCAGATTAACACTGGTGGATAGTCATGGCAGCAAACTAAGAGCTGCAAAGGATATAGTGGAATTATTGAATGAGCACTTGATCAGCTTTTTTTTTTATTATTATTTTTTATTTTTTATGTTGGGTCCATATACGAGAGGTTGGCTGGTCAACCTATAGTACTTTAGTACCATATATAGGTAGTGGGATGGAAAAGGAGAAACTTGTTGACATTCGATTTAAAAGCCTGTATATTGTATTCCTTAGGAAATACTTCAGGGGGAAGACTGTTCCACGGTATAGCAGTAGCAGGGATGAAGGAGGAGGAAAAGAAACTTGTTCTGTGGGTTTCAAGGTGTACTGTGAAGGGATATTGGGAGGTGGCTGTACGTGTTCCAATGGGTTTAGTACAGAGTGGGGAAATTATTGATGCTGTTTCAGATGAGCATTTTCCATGAAAGTATTTGTAGAATATGCAAATTGCAAAGACTAAACGTCTCTGTGAAAGTGGGGGGAGTGAGTTGGTAAGAGATGGATCATTTATCAGTCTAATTGCTCTCCTATGTATTGAGTCAAGCATTTTGAGGGAATGTTTAGGAGCCCCACTCCAAATGTAAGAACAGTATTCGATAGCTGGGCGGATTTGCGATTTGTATAAGGTTAACAGCTGTTTTGAAGTGAAGTAACATCTTGAGCAAAAGAGAAAGCCTAGTTTTTTTGGAAGTTGAGGATGCAGTGGTTGTGATGTGTTTATGCCAGGAGAGGCCTGATGTCGTGGTAATTCCAAGAAGAGAAATTTCATCTTGTCTGGGAATTTGAGTCTTATCAAAAATAATACTGAGGGAAAATGGTTCTTTTTTGTGGGAAATAAGACAGAACTGGGTTTTACTAATTGTATAAGGTTTGGGTTAGGTTATTGTATGGGTTTTACTAAATGTAAAACTAATTGTAAAATACAATTAGTTTTACTAATTGTATTTTACTAATTGTATATTTACAATTTGTATAAGGTTAACAGCTGTTTTGAAGTGAAGTAACATCTTGAGCGAAAGAGAAAGCCTAGTTTTTTTGGAAGCTGAGGATGCAGTGGTTGTGATCTGTTTATGCCAGGAGAGGCTTGATATCATGGTAATTCCAAGAAGAGAAATTTCATCTTGTCTGGGAATTTGAGTGTTATCAAAAATAATACTGGGGGGAAAATGGTTCTTTTTTGTGGGAAATGAGACAGAACTGGGTTTTACTAGCGTTGAAGTTGACAAGGTTATCTGAGCCCCATTGGAGGATGTCTTGGAGGTCTGAATTAAGGGAAGTTGTGGTTGATGTTCTGTGGGTTGAAGTGAGTTGTGTACGGTAAGGTTTATCAAATGAAAGGGAGGAGCGCAATGTGCTGTCATCTGCAAAACTGTGTATTGGGGTGGAGGTCGACTGAAGTAGGTCATTGATGTACAGAAGGAAGAGGATCGGTGAGAGAACTGAACCTTGTGGGACCCCAGCATTTGTTGGATAGTGGGAGGATAGGGAGCCATCTACCATTACACATAGTGTGGGTCCAGACAGGAAGCTGGCAATCCATCTGCAGAAGTCCTGAGACAGTCCAAATGATGGAAGTTTGCTTAGTAAGCCTTTGTGCCAGATGCGATCAAAGGCTTTAGAGATATCAAGTGCAACTACTTGGGATTTGCCAAATTTTTCCATGGCATATGTCCAGAGATGGGTGATATATGACAGCAGGTCACCTGTTGATTGGCATTGACAGAATCTGTACTGGTGGTCGCTTAATAGCTGGGTACCTTCAAGGTAGAGTAGAAGTTGAGAATTGATGGTTTTCTCCATCACTTTAGATAGGATTGAGGTGAGTGAGATAGGGTGGTAGTTAGATGGCAGCGATTTGTCACCCTTTTTGGGAATGGGTTGAATATAGGCCAATTTTCAGGCTTTGGAATATATATATACCAGTGGAGTAAGAGAGTGTGTACAGACGGCATAGGATAGGAGACCTTCAGGACAATTGGAAATTGGAGGAATGCCATCAGGGCCAGGAGCTTTTTTTTTGTGTCTAATTTTGACAACTGGTTTATGATCTCTTTCTGGCAAAAGGATGGTATGATAGGGGTGGAAGTAGTGTAGGGCAAAAGTTGCGACCAATTGCTTTGGCATGAGACCAAAAGGCATGGCTGCCGCTAGGACAGGCTGCAAGTTTCCTGCTTTTTGCCCGTTCAAATTTTGTTTTGGAAACACTGATAATTTTTTTGCATCTGTTTCGGGCTTCAGTATAGGCACTGAAGGAGGATGGAGTTCTTAATTTGAGCCAGTTGTGGTATGCCTGATTTTTCATTTGTACAGCCTTGGCACATCTTTTGGAGAACCAAGGTTTGGATAGGGGATGGCACTTCAGAGAAGTGTGAGGAATGTATGTTATCATGCCAGTGAGAATTACCTTGGTGATATGTTTGGATTGGAAGACTGCAAACAATAGTCCAACCATAGTAGTCTCGGAGGCTGTCCCATTTGGCACTGTTATAATGCCAAACTACTCTTGTGCAGGTGTGACTGTGTAAGCGTTGTTGCATGGGGCTGAGATGAGCATTAGGTTGTGATCAGAATTACCCAGGGGGCTCACTACATTCACTATATATTTGGAAGGGTCATTGGTAAGGAAGAGATCTAGGATATTTGGCGAGTGATTTGGGTTATATGGTATTCTGGTCGGCTTGTTAACAATTTGTGTAAGGTCGTTGGTGATGGCAAATATTTCGGTGTCTCTGCCTACAGGATCTGTACAACTGGAAGAGAAAAGCCAGTTGGTGTTATGGACATTAAAATCACCTAGAAGGATGATTTCACTATTAGGAGAGTGGGACTGGAGGAAATCAACTTTTAAGGAGAAGAAATTAAAGAACTCGGAGTGGTTGGTGGTATTAGGAGAGCGATAGACAGCAGATGAATTTGACTGAGTTGGGGAGGGATATTTTTAGCCAAAGAAAGTCAAAGTTAGGTGATTTTAGGTTAGGTGCTCTCTGGCAGGGCATGTCAGAGCAGATATATGCGCACACACCACCCTTGGGTCGAAAGGAGTTAAATAGTGTATAGTTTGGATGGTTGAGATGAATAGTACTGGGGGAAGGTGAAATTTGAGTTTCTGTTAAAAAGAGTAGGTGGGGTTTGGTTGACTGCAGATGACAGTGGACACTATTAAGGTTGGAGTTGAGACCACAGATGTTGGTGTAGTGGTCTCAACTGTGGTCAAAGCCATGCCCCACAGACCCTATGCAAGGGTCTGTGGGGCATGGCTTTGACCACAAGGGTCTTGCACATTTCCTATGCAGTGCCTGTGTTAAATATATTATTTATATGATTTATGTTTTTATTTTTAGAGTTTGTTACTCGATTAAATCCTATCTTATTCAAAACCTTATTCACTTAAAATCCTACTGGCTGTTCTATTGTTATGTCGTTGCTTTCTCTATATTTTCTGATTTATATCTTCCTATTCTATCTTTCTATCGCTATTTTACTTCTTCAGATAACGGGCCTAATATACTTATATCTAAGATTGGTTCCTCTTCAGATACTGGCAAATTTATATTATGCTGCACCAGCGAGTATCCTATAGTAGAAAAGGATTCCTACTCAGGGAGACAATACTAGATTCTGAGCCGTTCTTATACAATACTTTACTTTAATGCTGCTGCTGCTGCTGTATAGATTCAGACTGCAGTCGTGACCTAAATCTATAATTATATTTACTTTCTAATTCCTTCCCACCAAAATAGGTTCTATTTTATAAGTGGTAGTTTGGAATCGTAATCAGGCATGACTCAGGTTTAGGTAAATATGACATGTTTATTGGAATATCTAAACAGAATACAAAATTCATACACTCAATTATGACTCAATACTAAATGAAAACTCGAGTTAAGAGGTTAACATATTCTAAATTAATTAAAGGCCATAAAGCATGCTAAACACTATAACTGCATATTGGGATAGATAGCAAATGATATGAAGTTAAACTAAAATTCCTTTCTGTAATGCTATTCATAAGATAATATAAATAAACATTCTAATGTTACTCAGTTACTAAAATCCACAATTCTGATCTCATTAATTTAATCCTATCACATACAATTACAAAAGATCTCTTCCAAATAATTCTTCTTACTCTCTCAAAGGAGGTTAACTTTCTAATTAGAGACTGTCCACAGAGTTCTTTAGAATACTGTTCTTAATTTCACATTTGCAAACAATCTTCTCTCTTCTAATGAATTTTATACACAAAATTAGAGTAATTTTACCTTACCGAACTTTTTCTGCATCTTTCAGCACCACGTGTACATCTGGTTACTTCTTGTCTATTGGCTGTCCATACACCAACATAGGGGTTACACTATCTTCATTATTTCTGCCAAAAACGGACTTAAATCTTTGCGTTTCAGGAACAACTCGATGGGACTTCTCAGCGATGGCTTGATTCTGCTAGGACTGGAAATTTTTACCTTCAGCTCTGCGTAGAGGCCTTCTCCTTTTTCAAGAAAGCCTGCTGTCCGACATCTTAGCACAGACGCTTCACCCCTCCCCCTTTTACGCGAACTTGTGCTAACTTCCGAGCCACCAAACAGGAAAACGATACAACAAGAGAAATCTCCGATATGCGCTCATCCCCTTTTATTCTTCGTTAGAGCGCCCTCTTTTTCCTCAGTCCCCTTTGCACACGACCCATATCTTTTCATCCCTTGCTTTTTCCCAGCGCTGTTATGCTCTTGTATTCCCAGAATTCGCGTCGATATACATTCAGCTTAAGCTACTGCTGCCAGCGTTACGCTGTACACGTGTAGTTTTATACCTTCCAAGAATTATTATTTAGCTATTTGATGACTCACAGTTAATTTTACACAGCTTAAATGAGGCTTAAATTAAGTCAGATTATCCCTCTTTTAAGACATACTCTAATAAAATCTTAATATGAACACAATAGATTAAATATATCGTACATGAAATAAGGAATGCACATTTTATACATAAAGTGAAGAAGTTTCACTTTTAATTTTAGCTAATGTGTAGGTATTTCTCTTTTTTTTTGTAAGTTTAATATGTTGGATTCTGAATGAATGATTTCTTTGCAAGATTCCTTCATTCAGGATCTAACACCTGCATACTGGTCTCCTTGGTGGCTACTAGTGGCGTCACTTGGATTTTGCACTAGTTTGGTTTGTTTGTAGTCTGTGGTCCAGCTGTCGTCTTCATTTTGGGGTTTTTCTTCTAGCTGTCTTTGGAGTAGCATCTTTGTTCCCTTTGTGCAAAGGGGAACTGTCTTTTAGCTTGCTATTTATCGCCATTATTAATTTGGATGTGTCTCCAACACCTTGACCACAACTGCAGTTATACAGACTAGCCTATAGTTGGAGACTTCTATTTTAGAACCATGTTTGTGGAATGATACTATTTTGCCTTCTTTCCACTCCTTAGGAACTCTACCCACTGCAAGACTTTCATTAAATAACCAGGTCAAGGGCATAGCCAAGTGTGGTGCACATTCCTTAAGAATATGTGGTGATATATCATCCATTCTCACAGCCTTATTAACATCTAACTTATACTAGTATAGCATACCAGTATAAATGATCCGGTACAATATATAGAAGAGAGGCAAATATTAGGAGAATTAAAAGTGAAAGAAACAGAGGTGTATCAGATGTTGATTGGGTTAGATGTTAATAAGGCTGTGGGAATGGATGACATATCACCACATATTCTTAAGGAATGTGCACCACAGTTGGCTATGCCCTGGACCTGGTTATTTAATGAAAGTCTTGCAGTGGGTAGGGTTCCTAAGGAGTGGAAAGAAGGCAAAATAGTACCACTCCACAAACATGGTTCTAAAATAGAAGTCTCCAACTATAGGCCAGTCTGTATAACTGCAGTTGTGGTCAAGGTGTTGGAGAGATTGGTAAGGAATAGAATACAGGATTGGGTTGATGATGGACATAGCATTCTTTATGATGGTCAGCATAGATTTAAAAAAGGTAAGTCATGTTTTAGTAGTAATCTACTTGCATTTTATGATAAGGTAACAAGTGTGTTAGATAAAGGAAAATCACATACAGTGATATTCTTGGACTTTGCAAAGTTGGTGTACAAGTTGCAAGAATGGAAATAGATAGAATATTGGTTAGATGGATCAGAGATCGACTCTCTGACGATATCAGTAGGTTGTGTATGATGGAGCAGTGTCTCCAAAAAAGAAGGGTAACCATTGGTGTGCCCCAGAGTTCTGTTCTTGGGCCCTTGCTGTTTAACTTGTTTGTAAACAATATATCATTTGGACTGACTAGGGATCTTCAGTTGTTTGCTGATGATGAAAAGTTGGGAAGAATTATAAGTAGCACTGCTGATATTAATTCCCTTCAGGAAGATTTGTATAGTCTTTTTACTTGGACAAAGGAGTGGAATTGTAGTTTTAATATCAATGAGTGCAAGGTGTTGCATTTCGGAGTGCAGAAATATAAGGCTGTGTTCTATGTCGATGGCACTGTACTGCAGGGGAAGCAGATGAGATTAGAGATTTGGGAGTGATGGTTGACAGACTGAAGTTTGGAGGGCATATTGCTAGTGTTGCAAAGGCTGCACATCATAGTGCTGCTATGATAAGAAGTACTCTAACATGCAAGGATAAGGAAGTGGTTGTGCCACTGTATAAGGCACTGGTCAGATCATACTTGGACTATTGTGCTCACATCTGGTCACCTGGTTTTCTATGTGGTGTGGAGACATTGGAGAGGGTCAAGAGGCGAGTGACTAAGACAATATTGGGACTTTGGAATGCTTGCTATGAAAAGAGGTTGAAGAGATGTGGATTTGCAGAGCTTGGTGGATAGGAGTAAGAGAGGTGATATGATAAAAACATTTAAGTTAGTGAGAGGATTTTATTGGATTAATCCAGAGGGAATTATAAAAAAAAGTAGAAGGTGAGAGGGGAAGAATCAGAGGTCATCCCTGGAAGTTATGTAAGAGTGTGGTGAAGGGGAGTGAGGAGTAGATTTTTTACTTGGAGAGTTGTCATTAAATGGAACACATTACCAGAATGTGTTGTTAATGCAAGGAGTTGTAAGGATTTTAAGATTCTATATGTTGTCAGTTGAATGAACCTCCCACAGTGAGTTTGCTGACTCCATGGAAGGTGTAATAATAATAATTGCTAAAGGAATTTACATTTTCAGCAAGAATCAAATATACCGACAAAAATTATAAACTTCTTCATATGCTTGATTTCATACTCATACACATATTTTTTGTGACTTGCACCCACAAAAGGTTATAAAACCTGTAGAACATTAGTACTGTGGGTGGGCTAGGTTTTTTATTTTATTTTCATAATCCAGAAAACCTGCTCACTGAAGGCCTGAAGTGGATCCATAAAGCAAGTGGTGGTCTCACACCAGATGATGAAATTCATCTGTAGCCTAAAAAATTCATAAATATTCATACTCATAGCAGGATTCAATCTCAGAATCTGTTGGGTGCAGAGTGGGCATGTTAACCATTCAATTAACTAAGACAAAATCATTGATTAACTTGATCATAAAATGCAAAAATATGGGGTACTAAAAATGGTTTGGAGTCGATTAAAAATACCTGAATTAAATAAAAGTGTAAAATAAAAATAAAAGAAATAAAATTTTAGTCTTACTACTTCTACAGGCAAGCTGTTTCACTCACTCATTACTCTGTGACAGAAAAATCTAGCCTTTTCCATTTTCTTAACTTTATAGAAATGCAACTTCCATGAATTCCCCATTGGCCTCCCCCCCTCTCATAAGTTTTATAAGTCTCTTTCATGCCATTTATAGGTTATCTTTCATACTCCTCCTCCTGCATACTAGTGCCTATAGTCCATACTCTCAATCTGTCCACATAATTACATTCCATAATCCTAATATCATCTTCACACAGCTTCTTCATTGCTTCAGATCCCAAACAGCTAAATCTGTGCATAGTAGTCTAGGCACAGTCATATCAAGGTCTTGAAAAACTGGCAATGACTTCTTTATCCTTACATTGCACATCAGGGTTTGTTTCAGCATCACAATTACCATCATCAATTTCCTGATATGTATCCCCCCCCCCAAAAAAAAAGGGTATTCAGATTACTATGATAGCACTACATGATTAAATTTACATTATTATTAATCTCCTACCAACAGTTTTCCTCCATATCAACCTATTACTTGTGAGCACTCCAATATTGTCATATCTAACATTTCGTGCTTCTAAGGCACTTCTGACCAAATCAATCCTCCTAGACCTTGGTCTTCTCTGGGTCTCCTTCCTGCTATCTTGGCATCCAACATCTGTTTGCTAACCTTTCTTCACCCATTCTATTTAAATGGCCATACCACCTTAGATTAGCTCTGCTGACATATTCTTGAATGCTAATAATGTCAAGTTCCTTTCTAATATCTTCATTTTTAATATGGTTCTGCCATTGATGTCATCAGTTACTCTCCTAATTTTTCTCAAAACTCTCATATCTGTGGTCTTTAGTCTTTGATCAAGTGCTTTATTTCTAACCCACCTCTCAGATCCATAACTTAAAACTGTTTTAAACACTGTTTTGTATACTGCTAGTTTAGTGTTTTGGTTAATTTCTCTCTTATTCCATATATATTTATTCAACTGGCTACCCACAATACCAGTTTTGCTGATTCTGTTGTCTATTTACAGATTTAACCTGCCATTTCCCTATTTTGAAGTTTGTCCACATAACTCAGCTTAAAACTGCCTTTCAATCAAGAAGTTTATCTTCATGTTTGGTGTTGAATGCTATCGCTACTCCTTCCTTTTTTTTTTATCATTATTGTCTGAAAATGACATCTTATACTTATTATTTAGTAATATATCACCTGTTATTGTCTTCTTATCTCAGTAATGCCAATTATGTCCACATGGTACTTTTCTAATTCTTCAAGTTTGATTTCCTCTCTGTTAATACTGCTTATATTGATGGTTCCTATCTTCAGTTATAGATGTTGAGTTGAAGCTTGTTCCAGTAGCTGACTTTTTACTGTTCAACCTGGTTCCCTGATGAAAATAGTGGGAATCTTGTTTAACCGGACGATGCCTCAGCTGCATGAAATCTCATTATGTTGTACTGTCATATACATTTGTGATTTAAGTCAATAGAGAGTACAATTTGGTTGGCTAAGTCCCAAATTGCCAGCCCATTCTCATTCGTTCAGTACCCAGTAGATACCTACTAACAGGGTGCACCATGTGAAGGTGAGGATTGGACATTGGGTCAGAAGCCCCAGTCAGTTCTTCGCATTCCTGAAAGACGTTGTGGAGGTCTACCAATTATTTGGCTTTGACCCTTAAGCGACCCCAATCACAATTATCCTCTGAGAGTTTTTTTTTTACTATGTGACCTTTGAACTTCCTAAAGGCATTTACAGGAATCTAGGCATCTTGGCCATGGGAATCTCATCACACCATAGTGCATTACTTTATCGGCATCGAATTCTAGCCATTATCATTTGCCCACAGTTCTAGTGTATTCAGGTCATTCACAGAAAATGACTTGAATCCCTGATTCCTCTCCTATCTTAAAAGTTGAACATTTATCAGGTTCTTCCCAATGTCATTACCTCTGGAGCACAACAGGCTACCTTAAATTTGGACAGCCCCCCCCCCCTTCCCATATACCACTTTTTGTTATGTTAATCAGCTAAAGTTTTCATACCACATTTGTTAGAGAAGTTACTCGATTTAGTTAAGGAATCCTGCAAACTTGTACTAAATTTAAATCAGAATATCATTGGCATAAAGTAAAGAGGTGAGATTAACATCTCCAATTTTGATATTAGGTCTGATGCTGCTTTCCATTATAATGTGAACCATATAGATTAGGGGTCGCCAAACTTCTTTGACCGTCGACCCCTTCAAGAGTTACTTGACTTTTTATCGACCCCTCTATTTTACTATTACATAATTATAATAGGACAAGCAGAAAAGACTTATGTGAGTTTTTAGATTGTTTATTTTATAGTTACAGTGTTTCTTGTATGTGTAATATAGCATATATTATTATATTGGCTTAACATCAAAGGGATACATTTTGTTTTTGACGTCCTTCTTAACATTACATATTTGATAGGAGAGATAAATAATCTATAAAATATAAAATTTAATTTAGATAACAAAATAACAATAATACAATCTTCCTATAGGTATATATAGGATGTACAAAACTACCAGCCCTGCTCAACTCTTCAACATAGAGAAGTTTAGTTCTTGAATGAATAACGATTGAAATATAATATGTATGTCGATGAATTTTAGAACATTAACACTCACTTGTATGTCGATGCACAAAAATGAGAACTGGGATCGAATATGTGTAAGTATAAGTAAATAAGCAACCATGCACATGTTGCAATCTCTCTCCCGCTGTGCCACCGGTCGGGAACCACCGACATCTGTTTATCTGTTCATTCCCATGATTCACTCTTAATTGCATTGTCATTCAGGATGGAGGTAATCCAAGTTAACCGAATTAAATATTACCAGTATAATGATGTCTTATATTTTTCTATCGACCCCCTAACAATGTTATATCGACCACTTTGGCAACCACTAATATAGATGATGGAACAGTGGTGATAGTGTGCACACTTGTTATCAAACTATCTTCCTGTACTTCTTTAAATTCTACTTGCTGATGTAAATATGGACTATGTATTGCTCAATATCAGTGTTTTGTTTGTAAAACATAGGTGCCAGTGCTCATTCTTTAAATTAAAAGAATTCAAAAAGAAAACTAAAAAATTATTTGCTGGTATTTTTACTTCATAGTGGAATAATGTTTCTGGAATAAGAACAGCAAATTAACTATATATCACAAGTTTATTAAGCATAAATGTATTATACAAGTATATAAAATTTAAGTAAAATATATAAAAGAAAAGATTTATATAGCAAATATCTTAACAATAGATGTATTGAAAATGTAAATTTTGTTAAATGAATAACGTTACTTGCATACTATGTAAAAGTAAAAAAAAAATCGTAGATTTCTAAATATACTGCATCTGCAAGTCGCATGTTACTGTTCATAGAGGTACCAGTATGCCATACCATTGCATACTCCTCCAAAAAAGCACTGCTCAATATAATGTCCCATTCACACCATATAATTGTAGTGTTTTGCACCTCTATTATGTGCTTTTTCCAGATCTACAAAACTTAAATATAGATCCTTGTTATATTCCCATGATTTCTCAACTGTTTGAAAGTGAAAGCTTAAATTTGGCTATGTTTTCAGCCTTCTATTTGGCTTGAACCTAGTTTGTTCTTCTAGAAGTTTCCTTGTTCACAATTTTTCTTGGCCTCTTCTCAAGCTCCCAAGTGTGTTTGCATAAATCTTACCTACAACCACTGTCAGTGCCAGGTTATTTTGCACCCTAGGCAAAGTTTACAAGTGCACTCCTTATTTCATAAACTAAAATGTTTCTAATTGACATTAAACAAAATAAAATTGTCTTTCAGGTTAATAGGGCTTTTTTTATTTTCTTTTTTAATTAATTTGAAAATCCTCTGCTATAATTCATTTACAAAAAAAAAGTTATAAAATACCGAAATTTAATATTTTAAAATGTTAACGTTTTAAAATATTTATCTTAACTGAATTTTAAATAGCAGTAAGTTCAAATCATTTAGGTAAGGAAAAGAAAAGAACCAAGAGTAAAATAGTGTGATGTGTGATCGATAAGGAAAAAGAATCGATACCTAAATCATATATCACTATTTAATTTTGATATTTTAATAAAGTATGAATAAAGCATAGCTTGAAGTTTTGCACCCTAGGCAGTTGCCTAGTTTGCCTAAATGGTAACACTGGCCCTGTCTACAACACTTAGTAGGGAAATTCATCTGTAATTCTCATAGGCGATTTTTAAGAGCTCCAATCTACTCATCAGGAATTTTATTTTCAGAATAGGCCTTCTTGAATTATGCAGTTATACTTCCACATTTAAGCATTTCTGGTCATATATTATTTGCTCCAGTTCCTTTTCAACATGTCAAGTTTTTGATGGGTTTTGTTCTGCCTCATGTATTTTAAGTCCACCTAACCTTATTCCTCCTAAATATAGTATTTTCCTTTGACTTCTCTCACTGCCTGTTTCATTTAGCAACCTTTCATAAAGATATTGTAGATATTTGGAGTAATTACTTTGAAAGTAATTACACCAAACATTTACAATATCTTTATCTTCAGTTTTCATATTACACTTATTACCTCTTTTTTTTATATTTGTTACATATTACCTCTTGAGTCCATTATAGAATTCTAATTGTTCGCTCTTTGCACGTAGCTTCACCACATGTGTCTGGATGAATCAGACAATATGATTTCTTCAGCATATGCCACTGAATCTTCAAGGTGTGGTTCTTGTCAAACTCTTTCATATTTATCTTGAATAATATTTGTGTAATTGATTCAATAGTTCACTGCTGAACTTTTAAAACTTTCTTACACACCTACCTTTTCAATACGATATTCAGTTTTTATCCTACTAAAGATATGTTCCTGTTTCAGATCCTCTGTATACCTTTGTGTCCTGAACCAGCATGAAAGTGTTGCTGTCAACAATAATATAGTCAATGAAACTTTTCTTATTTCTGGTTCTTTCTCTCAGTGTGAATTTGTGCACATCTTTATGTTGGAACATGGTGTTAGTAATGACTAGCCTGTATCATGAACAGAAATCCAGCAGGTACTTAATATTATTATTAGCTTTTCTCTTTTTCCTAAATTTTCCCAACACATTTATGTCTGGTATTCATTTCCTACTCTGCTGTTAGATCTCCGACAAGAACTAACTTTTTCTTTATGTCAACTGCTTTTTATGATTCACAAAATTCCTCTACTTGAATAGAATCTTCTGTTCCACTATAGATACAAAAAATTCTCACTGCCCAAGCTCCCATTTTGATGTTTTTCCACATCCCTCTAATTGACACTGTTTGCCATTCACAAAAATTATCCTCATGGTTAATGTATTATAGCTGCTACTTCTTCCTTCCCTGATCATTATTGCCTAATTATGACATCTTTATTTGTTATTTAGAAGAATATATTTGATCAACTTTTGTTTGTAATTCAGCTCTCTGATTCATGATTTGCAATTAGTTTGAACAATTTGTTGTAAACTGCTAACTCTCCACCATTCCAGCTTTGCTTATTCAGTTATGAACTGCTATATCGAGTTGATTTGTCCATTGTCGTTAAGCAAAATATTTATTGCTATTTTTATTCATTTATTATTTTATTTTTTAAATAATCTGGAAATTTGCTCAGGAGACTGAACATAGAACTTTTTCAAGTCACTTCAGGCCTTCGAGCAGGCTGGTGGTCTCATACTGAGTGATAAAATTCACCTCCCACCTAAAGACCTATTCTGCCTTTCACATTCTTAACATTCTCATCTTCACCTTATATTCCATCACTCTGCCATAGATGCATCTTTCTCTCCTTCCACAACCTGTTTCCTCAATTTTTCTCTCTTAACCTTAGACATATAACTTTATCTTGACTCTGATACTCCTAGTAAATAAGAGTTGCTCCAAATATCCAACAGTAGACCTATTCAAATTAACATGATAACACAAGGAAACGAGTGAATAATATATTTAATAGCCTTATATTTCATCTAGAAAATTACATGTCATCATCAGTGAAGCCTTATAGCACAAGTATCACTGAAAAAACAACCTATTCAAATGCAATCCATCAACTTTAAATCATTATAGCTTCCCTTTAATCACTCGAATATGTTCAGAAACTGAATGCACACTTGCCTCATACAACTCAGCCATTGTGCTCTCTCAACTCACAACTCTATTTAGGCAACATGCAGATCACTATTCCCAACAACATTGTTATCCTTCACCTCTGGCACCAACTTTCTTAAATCTCTTTTCCACATTATTATTTATTTATGTATTTTCACTGTCCAAATCATTTGTGTTGTCCACAGCTCCCACAAATTCTGATGCCCATTCCTTCCTTCCTTCTATGCAAAGCGTCCTTTTATGCCACATGAAAAACATGTTATATATACTTGGTTATCTACCACAACCCTAATAACTGAATCCCCATATAATGTTACCTGATCATCCTTTGATGCCAGCTATTCTACTAATGTCCTGCTTCTCATTCATATCAGTCATTCACTTCTTTAATTTCATCCTCCACATGCTTCATTTCACTCTTCATTTTCATCAGCTCTTTCCTAAGTTCTTCCATTCTGTTTCCATCCATTTTTTGATTACTGTGATGATGGTATTCTCATTTGTGGAATGCAAATAAAATTCAGCACACAACTTACTCTTCAAGTTAAAACCTTCTGTACTGCCAATATGTGTTTCCTTATGGATTCCATTTTCAAAATGCCAACTACCACAGGAAAGCCAAACAGTAGCAACCTGAACCAGCCAAAGTTGGTTCAGGTTGCTGTCTTACAAAAGTAAGATAACAATACCACAGAACAATTTTTATATGCACTTTAACAAAAAAAAAAAAAAAAAAAAAATGAAGCACTATTACAAAAGAAAATAATTAAAATACAATATCATATAAAGTAAAACACTTTTCTTAGTACAGTTAAACAACAAGCAAAAAATACTACATTCCTCCATGATGCTAATAACACAAGTGGTCAGTTTAGCATAATGTCCATATTCTGATGGCATCAGATGACATAGAATGTCTGTGAGAAAGTGATTGGAGTGAACCATATTCCAAACACTTCACAAAGTTGTCCTTGACCCCTGAAGAATGCAAGGAGATTATGATTTAAGGCATTGGATTTAGAGATTTTTTGGTATCTGAGGTAATTTGAGACCATCCCTGCGTTAATATTTCCTTCAAGGATTCCCGATTAGAGATAGTGTATTTCGAACTCTTCTGTCAAGTTCCTCCCATAGATGTTCAATTGAATTTAAGTCCAGTGACAAGGGGTGAATGGAGCTGTTCAGGTATCTTATAAAGCAGCCACTCCTTGACAATCTTGGCTGTATGCTTAGGATCATTATCCTGCTGATATACTCATTGGCTTCCAAGTCCTAAGCTGTCAATAGATGTCTGTAAATTGGCCTGCAATATCTTCAGGTATTGTAGGCAGTCCATTGTATCCTCGATGAAAACTAATTTCCCAGCCTCAGCCACCACCATAGATCCCCAAACCATTACATCGCCTCCATGATGCTTGACTGTGGAAATTATCAGGTTTCATTCCTTCATTTTCTGTTGCCAAATCTTTTCACAACTATCAGATCCAAAAATATTATGTTTGCTTTCATCAGTAAATAGGACTGTTCTCCAAAAATCAGTCTTTGTTGATATTCTATTTGGCAAAGTTGTCTTTCTGTCTGATTTGTGAGGTTATCAGAGGCTGTCTTTTGAGAACTCTACCATTAAATCCTTTAGATCAAAGAATTCTTCGTACACCACTGTTGGTATGCACAGGTCTTACCAGTCATTGGTGCAATATGTTCTGTTAATTTTGGAGCAGATATTTTTGGATTTGACTTGACTCCTTTTAGAACAGCTCGAGCACCTCGATCACTTAATACTCTGGGGTGACACTGCAAGCTTTGTTGAACACATTTCTGGCTGACTTGTAATTCCTAATAACAGTTTGGACACTTGAATGTCTTTTTCTAACAATGCTTGAAATCTCACTGTAAGATTTTTTTTTTCATTTTGCAACTGTATTATCACATTTCTCATGTCCAGAGAAATTTCTTTTCATGGAGTCATTTTAACTGGAACACTAAAAATAACTTGACTAATACATATAAGATTAACTTTTCAGCAGTGTGAGGCAATACTGTTTCTTGATTGCTTAAATAAGAATGAGTTTGTATGACGAAACAGAAACAAATGTGACGTGATTTTTGAAGTTATTTACATATTGTGTGAATTTATTTTGTTTCAGTCATTTATTTTACAATATTGTTGTACTTGTAAAATATAATGTTACTAAACATTAGGTTTCCCAAATGGTCATAATTTCTTAAATGGTTACATCTTGAAGGTTGCTTCCAGCATTCATAATGCATTACACTCACCTACCACTCTTCATGTAAAACTACTTCTCACATACCTCTGTACAACTTCCAGAGATAGACGCCAGCCTGGTTGGCCGAGTGGTTAGCGTATCTGTTCTCCAGCCAAAAGGCTGTGGGTTCAAATCCCGCTGTGGGCATGGATGTTTGATTGTCTGTGGAAATACTAGTGGTGATGGTGAGCAGTAGATAGCACTGATGTAGATGATGCAGTTTGCTGTAGTTGGTGTAATGAGTGGTGGAGACAGAGAGCTGTAGAATAGGTTCCCTCCCTTGATGAGTCTTTGGACTCCTTGGAGGTATCCCATAATAATATTAATAGTATTTTGTTCTTCTCTTCTCACCTTTAACTCTTTTTATAACCCTCTGTATTGATCCAGTGAAATCCCTTCATAAACTTCAGCATTTTTATCATATCACCTCTTTTACTCTTGTACACCAAACTGCAATTTTTATTCCCTCAACTTCTCTGCCCCTCTCTCTCTCTCTCTGTGCATAACCAAAATTGTAGTCCTGATAGTGCCTTGGTTATTCATCTCTGCACCTTCTTTACTGGTTTTACATCACACTAGGTGGCCAATCTGGGCACCACAGTCTGTGATCTGATCAATGTTTATACATTGGCACAACCACCTCCTTATTCATATTTATTAATGTATTCCTTATCAAGGCAATGATGTAGTGAGCAGTCTTTGCAACACTTGCAATGTACCCTTTAAACTTCACTCTGTCAACCATCATTCTCCCATCCCAGATCTCGAATATCACATCCACTTCTTAAATCACATTTCCACCAATACTATACACATCTTTATATTTCTACTCCAAAGGATCCAGAAATTGATAAACATTATTCTTTGTGATAGCAGCACAGTTAAAGGGAAACTGGTTTGATTCAGATCATTTTATTTGAATTTAGTGATATATTTAGATTTTGCAAAGGTCTTTAACAGATTACTATGTGACAAGTTGGTAAATAAATTGGAATGGTTGGGGTTAGATGATGGATTTGTGCACTGAATAGGAAATTAACTGTACAAAGTTGTTAATGAACAGTGTATATCAGAAGAAAATAATCACCAGTCGAGTTTCCAGGAGTCTATTTTGAGACCACTGCTATTTATCTTATATGTTAATGATATAGGAAGAGTTTTAAATGGGATATGATGCTGATGAAAGTTAGGAAGAATATTGATGAATACAATAGATGCTGTGGCTTTACAAGAATTTGAATAGAGTGAATGGGAGTTACTAGCGTAATATCACAAAGTGTAAGGTTTTCAAATTTAGAAAGCAAAATGGGATGCATAGTGGGGATATCTTGCAGGAATGGAGGACATGGGCATTCATAAGTATGAATGATGTAGTAGTTTCTTTGTATAAGGCTTTGATCAGACCATATATATATATATATATACATATATATATATATATATATACATGGATTAATATGCGCAAATTTAGGCACCTGGATTTCAAAAAGAGAAGAATATATTGGAAGAGGTTCAGAGATAGTGGTTTCTAGTCTCTGGAATTCTAGGTATGAAGAAAATGTGAGGAAATTCAAGTTGCCATGTCACATGGATAAAAAGAAGAGTTGATTGTGTGTGAAGGGGAGATACACTGATACCAATCTTTTATCGATTTAAAGAGATAAATCGGTAAATGGTTATTATCAGATTAATGTGGAAGAGATTTTTTATAGAATGAGTGGAAGAAACAGGAGAACAATTTGTTCTGCTGTATTAAGAAGGGTATAAGCAGCAGAGTGAGGAGCAAATTTTTTACTTGAAGAGTAGTTGGTGCATGGAATGCATTAATTAAGAGTGTGATGAGCAAAAACAATGAATAAGTTTAAGGCATGATTTGATTAGATGTGTGTGTGGAACCTTCCATGATAAGTGTTTTGACTCTAAAGAGATCTGATGATGATGATAACTACACTTTACATCATCTTCCACAGACAAAAGTATTTGTATCAGTTCTGACATCCCATGTCAGAGAATGCCAAACCCAGAATCATCTCTTTTTTGTTCTACCATGGCTCATAATTCCTCACTACATTTTGTAGCATTTGTTTACTGTCTCTGAAAGCTACATGGAAGGTGAGTGTTCATATGTCATGGTACCATGTAGATGTCAATTCTTCTCTTGGTGACTCATTTATGTTTTACATCTAGCTTGTCATAATATCTTGTCCTCTGGCATTGTGATGGTGCCAAAGAAGAACTTCAGTGATTTCTTGTTCTCCTTACCATGGTTTTATTACTGCTTCTATTTTCCTGAGCCAAATACCAGCTCTGATCAGCAGCAGAAATAATTATAAATGGGATGAAGTTCGTTCCATCTCAAAATTCTTGACCATTATCCAAGCTATGGTTTTCAGGTGTGCTAATGCAGCCCAAGAAGAAACATCATCACATCACATGAAGACATGCACATGAAGTCTCTTTTTGATTAGGCTACCTGTCTGAGGTGTGATCAAAAAGTACAGTGAATGTTATAATTCAAGAAAGTTTATTAATCTAAATATAAATTAATCTTCTTGGTTTGTCACACACTTGTCCCAACATTCTAGCCACTTTTTTGAAACAGTTCTGGAAGTCATGGCCACTTCAATTCTTGTACTGATGCAAAAAACTTTCCTTTCATCGACGATTTCAACTTTGGAACGAGACAAAAGTCAGGTCACAGTAATTTTTTTTTTGTCCAACAAGAACTATTGAATAAGATGAGATGTGTGGCATGAAGCCACACATCTCATCTTCTTTTTTTAATGTACATCATTCCAGTACTTTATAATAATCAGAGTTGACAGTAGTGCTTCCAGGTACAAACTTTGCCCACACAATCCTCTCCAGATTGAAAAAGATAAAAGGACTTTGATATTGGTTGTTTTCCATTGTGAACTCTGAATCTTGGTCTCAGGATCAGTGGCGCACCCAGGGGGAGAGGCAAGTGCCCCCCCCCCCAAAAAAAAGAAACTATATTTACAATTAAGCGAGCAAACCGATCAACGCAAAACTCATCATATGACTGGCAGATAGATATGGGATTATATGGTTCCTCTCAGCGTTGCTCTTCTTCTGATAGTTTAAGCGCTGCAGCTATATTCACCATATTTTTTTTATCACACCTTATACATAGAGGTAGGTGACTTCATATCAAGAAAAAAAAAAACTAGAAAATTTTCTGAAAATCTTTTCCTAATTAAAATTCATTTTTTTTATTTATGTTGGCTTCTGTTTCTATACTACTTATGAATTAGCAGTCACATAGGGTAGGAATACCCTATAGCTCTCGGAAATCACAGCCACTGTGAACGCAAGGTGAACAAAGTAGTGCTTGTGCAGACCGAACGCTACTTCGTTCGGTCTGCACAAGGTCTGTGTATTCTGAAATTGTGTACTCAATTTGGCCCCTCCCCTCCCAGGATTAAATCCTGAGTGTGCCACTACTCAGGATGACAACCATACACCCAAGATTTGTCTCCTGTTATGTTTTGGAAAAAATTTCAAATCTGAAGTCACACAGTCACATAGTTCTGACCATTTTCCATTTTTGTGACAATAATGCAAAACACAGGTACACAATCTATATTTACAACTAAGCGAGCTAACCGATCAACACAAAACTTGTCATGTGACTAGCAGATAGATATGGGATCATGTAGTTCCTCTCAGTTTTGCTGTTCTTCTGATAGTTCGAGTGCTGCAGCTACATTCACTATATTTTTTTGATCACACCTTATACATAGAGGTAGGTGACTTCATATCAGTTGTCATTAGCCTTGGTATCCCATGATGGGATGCCAATGAGATACCAAGGCAATTGATGTGAAGTCAACTATCCAATATACAAGTAGTCTCATCGTAAAGATATTTCGCATATAAACTTTGTTTGCCTGCACTTGGGTAAAGGCATTGTGAAGTACAGTAATATACTTGTTGTGCATAATCATTCCAGACTGTGAGAATATATTTATTTATAATAAATTTATATTCACTTAAGATTAGATAAAGCCTGTAAAATCAATTGGAGTGAATTATACACTAACAATTTGTCCCTTGTAGCAGAGAGAGAGAGAGCCTGCAAATCATCCCAATTTTTTTTTTATAATGATAGAACCATTTGAGTTAAAGAAAAATTCTTCCAATAAAACATATAGTTTAAACACAGATATTGTCTATATAACACCATTTTTTAAGTGGAATAAGAGACCACTTTTAGACTCAAGAATATGTGAATTTCTTATTCTCTTTGTTTGGAAAGATGTGGGTTAATATGCATATGGAGATCATAGAGACTAGACTCATTGCAGGAGCACATGATAACTCTTAATAACACAAACCATTGTATATATCTCTTCAGTCTCATTCACTGAAAAAGAATTCATGACGGCAACCAATTCTGCTCATCCACCATTCTCCAAGCAAAAAATTATTCCTCATACCCTTGCTAACTACACTCTTACAACTTTCAGAGGTGACTTGTTGTCTCATGTCCTATCATGCATTTTTAAGATTTCTTCAGCATCTACTCTCTGAAACCCCTTTAGTAACTTCTATATTTCTATCATATCCTTGTGTTTCTGTTTGTAACTTAAACTTTGTAACCCAGAAACATTCAACCTATCCTCATAGGGAATATTCCACAGCCCAATCACCATTTTAGTCAGTTTCTTCTTAATCCTTTACAACACTTCCACATCCCCAAGAACCTTCTCCTCTCCCAGATGACCAGACCTGTGCACAGTAGTCCAGATGTAACTGCATCAAAGCCTTAGTGAGAGGAATAGTAACCTCTCACAATGAGAGGTTACTGGAGTGATTCTTGGAGCTATTAGGCCAACTTTTGTAATATTTCCTATGAATTTCAGTTATGTCTATGCCATAGTTGTAGAAAGTTTTTTCACTCAGTTACAAAGTAAATTATACTTGCCAATAAGTTATATTCTTGTTTAATTCTTTACCCTTGGGTAAAGAATTATCTTCGTTTCATATCTGGAGAGATTGATGGACAGAATCAGAAATGAGGACACAGGAATCTCCTGTGTCCTCCTGTGTTGGTAGAACAAGACTCAACCACCAGTGCTTTGCAGATGACATTGTTTTACTTGAAGAAGATGAAATAAAACTTGAACAAATGATACATAATCTAAATAGAGAAGGTAAAAGGTATGGATTGAGGATGAATATAGACAAGTCAAAAACAATAATTTTTGGTGAAAGGGAGATTGGAAAAAAGATTATTGTAGAGGGAAAGGAACTTCAGAGTGTGGAACAGTTTACCTATCTTGGAAGTTGTATAACACATGATCTAAATTGTAAAAAAGAAAGGAAAATTAGGACTGCAAAGGCTTTAACAGTGCTAAAATCCATGGACAAAATTTGGAAGAATAGAAACATCAACTTAAAAACCAAACTAAGCGTTCTTGAGACATGCATCTTTAGCAGTATGTTATATGGTTGCGAAACTTGGATAATGACAAAGGAATTGGAGAGAAGAATACTGGCTTTTGAAAGAAAATGTTATTGTAAAATTCTGTGAATTAGATGGACTCAGAAGATAAATGAAGAAGTGTGTACAGAAGAATACAATTAAAGGAGACTCTGTTTCAAAAAGTCATACAAAGAAAATTAAAACTCTTTAAACATGTGTAAAATGTCAAGTGACAGATAGTTAAAGTCATTGGTGTTTGGTCTGATGAGTGGAACAAATGTCAGAGGTCGTCCTCATTGTGAGTGGACCAAAAATATTAAAGACTGTGTGGGAAAACTCTTCAAGAATTAAGTCATGCTGCAATGAACAGACGTCCCATATATAGGTTGTTGACTTCACAATAATTACCTCAAAATGCCGAATTGATATTGCTGTGCATTATGGAAAACGTTACTATCAATAAAGATTGAAATTGGTCTGGATGGTGGTGATGATTCTTCTCATAATGCATAGCAATACATTAATCTGGAAGAAGGTGTGTTTTGCATTATGGGATACTGAGGCAGCTGATGTGAAGTCAGCTGCCAAGCATACTAGAAGCCTCTGCAGTCTAGTATGCTTGGACAAAGGATTAGGATAAGAATATACCACCACTTTGAAATCTCTAGTTTCATCAATTTCTTGCAGGTCCAGTTCCATCAGTGTAATACACATCTTGTGGTCTTTTGCTACATCCAACTAGTAACCATTATTCATTGTCCATACTGCTGATCTATATAAAATCTTGCAGGATCTCTACATCATATTTATTAACTGTTATCCTCCTCAGTTTCTTGTACCATCTACAGACAACTGGGCATCCCCCCCACACACACACTGTTTCTTATATCATTAGTGTACAAGTTAAGTAACAGTGGTAGCTGCAAGAGCCCTGTGACACATCACTATTTAAATCCCTTCCTGTTGATTTGACTCCACCACATACTATTCTTTCATATCTGTTCATAACATCCTCCGATCCATGCCACTAGCTCATCCCCCTTTGTTCATATTCATCCCCATTTGTTCTGATTTGCCTAAAGAAATTTCATGTGGTATCCTGTCAAATGCCTTTGTAAAGATCAGCAGTATCACAGTGCAGCCACGATATCACTGGCCTTTGTGGTATTGTATAAATTTAGTATTTAGCTTTAACTTTGGTGCAATATGTGTGAGATGTATTTGTTGTGAAAGTTAGTGGAAGGAAAGCAACACTGGTAAACAAATATGTAGGAAGTATTTTGAGAGTGAGTGCCAGTTGTGTGCAGAGAGTAAAACACATAATACAGTAGAGAATATTGAAAAGGTCCAAAAAATGTTAGTGATATTAAAGTACAGTGGTGAAAGGTTAGGAGAACCTCATGAAAGGAAATCATGTACATGAAGTCCTTCACAGAAAAAGCATGAGATTGAACAATTGCAGAAACGTCATCAGTTGCCTGATGGAGCTGAGAAGAGAAAATAGCAAGAGATGCATGACTAACTGAGAGAAGGGGAGTAAGGAGAAAATATTTTATGGTGATTCTATGATAACTGGAATACTTAATTATTTAAAATATTTAAATAGCATGACTAAATCTTGTTTCCCTGGTATGAAAATTAATAATAATACTGAAGCTATCAGGATGCAAAAATGTAATATAAAAGAATTGATTGTTTAGGCTGGCACTAATGACTTGAAAGACAAAAAATACTGTATGAGAGATATGAAAGGGTTATTGGGAGAAGCAAAGAAGAAGAATGAAAGAGTAAAGATTGTAAGTCTGCTGCCACTCTATGATAGAAGCAAGTTGAAGAGGAGAGCAATGAATGCAAATGAATCAATGCATACATTGTGCATTGGAATGGTATAATGTAGAAGGAATGGCAGAGAGTTTTAGAGACCTATGGACTGACTTTGAAGAATGGAAAACTTATATAACATGCATGGATTGCACTGAAATGGATTCAGAGTTAGGTGTCTCAAGAAAGCATTGTTCACTGATAGTGTGGAAGTGCAAAGTCAGGAAGAAAACTAAAGTTATTAGGGTAGATGCAGGTTACATGTGTATGTGTTGTGTGTGCATGTGAGAGAGAGAGAGAGAGAGAGATGGTCTATTCAAGTCCTCATGTAAAGCTCCATCTGCTTGAGACCTCATTGTTCTCCCTAATTTTATATTATCTGCAAACGGTTGCATATATCCAGTTAGACCCGCCAAATATCATTTAGATACAAGTTGAACAACAATGGTTCCAAAACAGATCCATGCAACACATTATGACTAGTGGCTTGCCTCTTTTGGAATACTGAACCCAATATATGACATATATCGGGTTCAGTATATATACCCGATATATGACTTATATGACAGCCAGTCACCTATCCAACTCATTAGTCTGTTATCCAGTCCCATCTATTTCAGTTTAGTTACAAGCTAGTCATGCAATAATCTTCAAAAGCCTCTGCAAAATCTACATCTCTCTCTCTCTGATGGTGCATTCATTATCTTGTTACCCAACATAAGCAAATTTATAAAACAGGATTTCCCTTTAATAAACCCATCCTGACAATCACAGAGAATACCACTGTAATCAACCTATTTCTGTATTCCAGATCTCGCTAATCTTTCCATTACCTTAACTACAATTCTAAGTATACATACTGGCCTATAATTTGTAGCCACAGCTTTGGCACTACTTTTCTGCAGCAGAACAGTCTTAATCTTAACTTTTTTTCCCACTCCCTTGGGACCTGTGCTGTTGTAAGACTCTTCTTAAACAGGTAACAACACTGCTAGGTTAGTGACACTCGTGGAAAATTTGTAGCTATGCATATTTTAATAATCAAAATTTAACAATTTTGATTGTTAAAATATCATGCCAATGACACTCTTCTGACACCAACATCCTTAGCACCTGTCCAGTACCATAAGGTATACCAAGGCCATTCCCCTATTGGCATCATGCTTATTTAATTCCTCATATACCAGCTGCTAACTCACAATTAAGCCATTCTTTCCTATTTTCTCTGCACTTGAACTTCTCATGATTTCACATTGATGAGGTTGAAACACCCACTAAAGACTATGTCTTCTGCGCCAGTTCCTAATTTACCATCTTCATCCATTAGCATCTTACCATAATCATTCTTCCTTCTATTTGCTACATATCAAAAAAACATGAGAATTTTTCTTGGCCTGATTTACTAGTTTCTGCTCATACTGCACTTTTGCTATCCTTACCAAACAAGTCATTCCTAGCCTGATCTTTATACTCCTCATGCATCTGCGTGTTAAGGCTTGAGGTTTAATGGGATATTTAGAGCACTAGAAAAGGATTAAAAACTAATTTTAATGCTTCCAGTATTTCATCTCAGTCACTGAGGCATTTTCAGGGATTACAAATAACTCTTGTAACACATGCACAAAAACAACACAATGAAACGTGGATAAATCTCAAGTCCTATCTATTTGATGCATCCTCTATGGGTGTTTGTAGGTGGCATAGTTTTGTAAAGTGGGACCTCTAACAATTATTGTTTCCCAAATTTTGGGAAGTTTTATGCATCCACGTTTACTTAAATTCAATTGATTTCTAAGTACTGCTACAGATTCTAAAAACAGTCTTTATGGTGGAGCATGATGGTTTTCTTCCAGGAGAACTGCAGGTAGTATCCAATACATGGTCATCAAAGCCAAATTGGCCATAGTCATCATTGCAGGTGTACGATTTGTGTTCTTCTAAATGGATAGTCGCTGATCTACCTGTCTGCTTGAAGTAATCAGGAAGCAACTTGCAGGAACAGGGTACTTTATATACTCTGGGCACTGAGACATGAGGGAGCTGATCTTTGAGGGGTGGTGGCTATTTTTTCTGATATGCTACAGATGTAGGGGATAGTGATGCCATTTATGAAATCCTTCTGAAGCAATAGCTGAGGAATGAGCAGGAACTAATTTTTTCTTTTTTTTTAATTCTGTAATCACTGTAGCCATTGGAAAGGAAGGTAGTGTTGTGTATGTGGTTCAGTTCATTGAAAAAGAGGTTCCACTGGAACAAAGATTATATATAGGCTCTATTGGTTAGAGTTTTAATAATGACATATTGTTGAAAGGAGTGGTGGTGGTGGGAAAGTTTGCGAATGTATCTGCCTGTGTGAGTGCATTTTCTATATACAGCCATCATAAACTGGATTCTTGGATGTACACTATTGATGTGACTGAGGAAGGAGTCTAATGTCTGGGCCATGAGGCCAAATAGAGAACACATCATCTACATATCTTAGTCAGATAGAAGGTTTGAGAGAGGCTGCATTTTTTTTTTATGTGAAAAATTTTTCAAAAATTTTCCATATAAAATTGGCAAAGGGGAAAGAACCCATAGTACTCTAAGAAAAATAACCACAATTGATGGGAAAGAAATCTAAAATATCAGAATGAAAAACATTTTTTAAAAGTGTTAAGGCATCATTTAAGCGAATATTGGTAGACATTGAGGTGATGTCAAAGTTTACCAATACATCTGTATTACTTAAAGTTAGATTTTCAATCAAGGTTTTAAAATGGGTAGAGTTTTTTATATAGGATGTGGCCACATCCTATAGATCTCTTTTCCTTTGCCATCAATTCTGGTTATTTTTGTTGGAAGAAAAAATTTACAGAGATAGAGGGAACTGCTATGGGTTCTATCTTGCTACCCTTATTCGTTGTACCAAAGATCAGTGCCTGAAGCACATAAAGTACTCTCTTCCTGCAAGTTGGCTTACTTCAGACAGACAGGTAGATTAATGACCATTCATTTAGAACATAAATTGTGCATCTGCAATCATGACTATGGCCAATCTGGCCTTGAAGACCATGTATTGTATTCTACCCGCAGCATTTCCTGTAACCACCATGCTCCACCACAATAAATTTAAAAATCAGACTGTTTTTAGAATCTGCAGTGACACTCAGAAATCAACTGAATTTAAGTAAATATGGATGTATAAAACTTCCCAAAATTTGGGAAACAATAATTGTTAGAAGTCCTACTTTATAAACTATGCCACCTACAAATGCCCATAGAAGGCATTTGTAGGTGGCCTAGATGGGACTTAAGTCACCCACGTATATTTCATTTAGTACTGTGTTGTCTTTGTGTGTTACAAGAGTTATTTGTCATCTCTGAAGATGTTTCAGTGACTGAGACAAAAGAGTGGAAGCATTAAAAATTAGTTTTTAATCCCTTCCTAGTACTGTAAATATTCCATTAAACCTCCAACATGAACTCTGCATGCAATTGATTGTTACCATTATTCATCTTGATTTTGTGCTGCCTTCATATTGCATTTTTCTTCTTCTAGATTTCATGCTTAATCTCTTATTCATCCATTTGACCCCTACCTTATTCAGTGCCGTGACCTTCAGAATATGTTCATGTATTGATGTTAATACCTTTTGGTCAGTTCCCAAGCTACATTCAACTCCTCATTCCATGCTATAGCTCCAAGCTGACTTCTAAGCTTCTCATAATCACCGGTATTGTAGTTACACATATATCCTTTCCTCACAGAAGTCTTCATATAGCCGAACACCACTCAGGTGATCACTTCATGGTCATTTCCACCAACTTGGGGGGGGGGGGGGGAGAAGAGGAAAGTGATGCTCCCACTCACAGTTATCCTCCATTGAAACGATCAGATCTAAGACATTTGATCCTTGTGCCCTTCCTTACATATTGACTAAGATAGTTGTCCCTCAAGAAATTTATTTTTCTTATAATCAAAAGCTCTCTTCATTCCAATCTATATTACCATAATTAAAACCCCTATAATGATCAACCTTCCCTTGTACACTAATCCAAGTTACTTATACCTTTCTTTATCACCACCTTCCACATTCCTTGGTCAATAGCAACATCCAACTAAACATTCCTTCCTTTCAATCTCCACCTCACCATACTGGCTCAGAACCATTGTTGCATTAACACTATGTGCAAATAGAATTTCCCTGCTATCATACCCCCCCCCTTCTTGTCCTTTCTATCTTTATGAAAAACATCATATCCTTCCATTTCTATTCCCATCAGGATATTATCCTTATTCAATCATGTTTCAGTTATTCCAACAATTTTTGGAGAATAAATTCAATCAACAAAACCATTTCATCTCCCTTATTTGTGGTACTTCTGGCATTTGTAAATAAATACAGTTCACTTTTAGTTGAGTCCTCTCCATGCCACTAGTTCGTTGTGATTTTCCCACACCTACCCATTCTCAGGCACCTTACTCCCCATCCCATTCCTATACACATATTCACTACCACTTCCAACATATACTCTCCTTATATTTATCCCTCTCCCCCATTTCCCTGTCCATTTTGCATTCTTGTTCTCTCATTATCTCTCGCACTACCACTATTCCCATTTACAACCACTTCAGTTTTACACAGCAGTGCCACTCTGGCCACACAGTAGTGCTGCTGGATTTTGCAGTGGCATTTGAAAGATTACTACATGGAATTCTGTTATGTAAACTGGAGCAAATGAGGATATAAAGAGGATGGCTGGACAGATATGAAATAGTACATGGGGAAGTGAATCCAGAAGTTGGGTGACTAGTAGTGTATTGCAGGTCTTTATAGCTGTGCCATTGCTATTTAATTTATACACCAATCATATATTTAAGGGAAAATATTTGGTTTGCTGATGACACAAAACTGGGAAGAGTGATTGTCAGTGAAGATGATATATATATACTGCTGGACTGACTTGAATAGGCTGTTAGTTTAATGTGGCAAAATGTAAGGTAATGCACAGCAGCAAGAAGAGATCATATGCTGCTTACTGCATTGATGGAAGTGGACTACAAGAAATTGATAGAGCCAAGGTTTGGGGATGATTATGAACACAGAGCTGAAGTTTAAAGGACGTATTGCACAGGTAGCCAAAATAGCTTATCAGGTTACTTGGATATTTAAGAATATACTGACAAGCATGGATAGGGAGGCCATTATTTATTTTTATAAGGCTTTAATTACACCACATTTGTACCAGTGCACATAGATCTTTGTCACTTGTCTCTAGATCCTTATCTGTGATCAGGGGTGCGCCAGTAGTGTCCGGTGCCTGTGTGCAAAACTTTAGTTGGCACCCCTATCCCCCTCCAATAAAAAAATCACTTTAAATAAACGTTTTTTTAAAATATTTCCTCCTCTTTGGCGCCTTTACTATCCTGGTGGTCGCATACATTGCACATATGGCCGGCATGCCTCTGTCTGTGATGAAGCCAGGTGACTAGATCTGTGTGCACTTGTTCATGACCCACCATGGACTACTGTTCTGTAATTTGATCACCTAGAAAACACTGTAATGTGGAAACTCTGCAAAGAGAGTCCAGAGATTAAACATTGTCAAGACACAGGAATGTTAGTAATGAGGAGTTTAGTGAATAGGTAGAAAAACAGTTACATGATAGAGAAGTAAAGTTGAAGTGATTTTATAAGATTAATACAGACAGGATAATACACAGTGCATGGGGTGAAGAACAAGAAACTATCCCTAAAAGTTGTATAAGTGTGGTGAAAAGGAGAGTGAGGAGTTGATTTTTATATACACTCCATGTCAGGAACACTAAGAGTATGAGTAGTTTTAGATTCAATATGTCAAGTATATTGCTTGCTGAGTGAGATTTTCTGCAGTCTTATTTTAATAATATTACAACACCAAATGAACTAAATTATGAAGATGTTTATTACCTAGCTTATATTTTGCTTGATTTCAAACCCACATCTTCAGAACACAAAATGTGTTACAGTTTACATGTAAGTGAAATGATTCAAATTCTAAAGTCCTAATTTGGCACCCTCTAATGTTGTATGAAAGAAAATGTGTTTGCAATTTGGCCCCATGGAGAAGACACTTTCGATTCTTTTTTTACCTACATACACAGCTAATACCGCAAAATTCACTTCACAGTGGAAAAAGAATCTAATAACTGTTTGCCTTTTCTTGACATATTAGTCACCTACCTCTCAGATGATTCACTATCTTTTTCCATTTATAGAAAGCACACACACAGGAAGATATCTACATAACCAATCACATCATCATTCAGCCTAACAGCACGGTATTCTAAAAAAGACTTACACATAGAGCTAGGGGTATTTGTTCTGATGATGCAGCACTTTCCAGACATAAAATCTTTGCCATACTTTATTGGCCAATGGCTACAGCTCCTACAGAAAAGATAAAATACTACAGGGCCCTCTTACTTTTCCCTCTTCAAACACACAAGAATAAAACACCACTGTTACTATTCCTTATTCCAAAGTACATCTGAAAATATGACCTTTGCACCACATACTAAATTAGCAACTCTGATCCACTCTCTTAAGGATAAAATCCATCTCCTAGCATATCCAGGAGTGCATGAAGTTCCCTGTGACCTACTGTTGACAGACATGAAGATCTGTTAACATCTGCCTTGGATAACATAAAACATACATTTGCTACCATTATTATAGCCAGTCCTGACTAGCAAACCATGCTTTGGATACTTCTTCACACAGGATTAGATTAGAAGCAAACCAATGTGCTATACAGAAGTTGATACAGGTCAGACAGATTATTTTTAGTGATACATGAACATGTATTGTTGCATTAAATATGCCAAAACTTTGGAGACTGTTATTGTAAGATAACTCCTATTACACTTCTTTTTTACATCATAGGCTGCCCAATTAGAACTTTAGATCTTGTCTGTTACAATTTGACTGTTTCACTCACTCATTGTCATGTGTCAACTGTAACATGTTGTTCTGTGCTCTGAAGATGCTGGTCTGAAATCCAGCGAAATATGAGCCAGTTAATAGACATCTTTTATTTATAATTTAGTTCATTTAATGTTGTAATACCATTAAAATAAGTTACAAATAATGTTCAACACCTAAGCTTGTCTATTAGATTTCTGAAGTCATAATAGAAATTTGTTATTATTATTATTATTGTTGTATGACACCTCCATGGAGTCCAAAGACTCACTGCATGAGACCCAAACTATCCACACAATCTGCCATACCTCTCCTTGAACCCATTAACAGACAACTGATTCTGGCAATCCAGTTCATTCATTCACAACTTACAAGCAAAAAATCTAGTCATTATTATTATTATTCAGGCCTCCATGGAGTCAAAAGACTCATCGTGGGAGGTCCTTCCTAAGAGTATAAAGTCTGTCAAGACTCATCGAAGGGAGGTTCCCCCCTAAGAAACACGAAGGCTATCATACCACTCCTTAAACTCATTGACCGTTCTCGCCCTCACCATCAGGCAATGCATTCCACGGCTCAACCACCATCCATGCAAAGAAACCACTCCTCACCCTCTTGCTCACACTTTCCTTTCGTAACTTCCAGGGATGGCCTCTTGTCATCACCCCTTCCCGCTGTTCAACCAAGTGAAAGAACTCCCCAATGTCAACCCTGTAACCACCTCTCAACAGTAAAAGTCTCAATCATGTCACCTCTCCTTCTTCTATCCGCCAAACTCTGCAGTCCACATTCCCTCAGCCGATTCTCATAACTATCCTTGTACAGTCCTGAGACCATCTTTGTATCTTTTCCACAGTAAATTTATCCCCTTCAAATCCTGGGGACCAAATCTGAGAACAGTAATCCAAGTCTGTCTGGACAATTATGTCCCTAATCAACCACACTTTTACTCAACTTCCAGAGATGACCTCTTTTGTCCCCCTCTAGTCAAGTGCTGAAACACTTCCCTTGCATCAGTCCTATAGAACCCTTTCTTCTTGCTCGGTTTCCTCATGTCCGAGGACTTGTGACCCTAGCCACAATGTCTTTCCGTCTTTTATTGCAGCAGTGGCCAACTCCAAAGTCAGTCCAGTGATCTTTTTAATCTGGTCCAACCATTTTGGTCTTGGGCATCCTATTTTTCTTTGTCCTTCCACTAGGTTAATAATTAGTCCCATGTCTAAGCTTCTGTTGTAAATTTCTGTGATTAAGTTTTGAAGATCATCTTCAGATTCAGCTATGAGAACTGTGTCATCTGCATACCTGAAGTTGTTGAAGTTCCTACCTCCGACTTTTACACCCTTCAGTTCTGAAATATTTTTAAAATCTTGCTCACTATATATATTGTACAGTAAGGGTGATAAGACACATCCTTGCCTTACTCCTTTTTTGATTTAAAAGTTGCCAGAATATGTATTTTTATATCTTATTGAGGCCATTTGATTCCAGTATATATTTGTAATTATATGTAGATCTTTTCCTTTTAACCCATTATTCTGTAGAATATGTATTAATTTCTTGTGATCTATTGAATCAAATGCTTTGGTGTAATCAATAAAACAAAGATATATGCTATTCTGGTTGTCAAGGCTTCTTTCACATAATTGTCTTTTTCCTTTGTCTTTTTGAAAACCTGATTGAGTGTCTTCTATTTCTACTGACAAAGTGACTTTTATTCTTTCTAGGATTATTCTCAGTAGTAATTTTGTAACATGGCTTGTTAAACGTATTAGTCTATATTCTGTACATTCAAAAGTTCTTGAAATTTTGGGAATAGTGACAAAGATGGATTTCCTTAGATCATCAGGGATGTATCCTGTATCATAGATGTTATTAAAAATAACCTTTAGGTCATTAAGTGTGTTTTCATTTACTTTCTTTAACAATTCAATAGGGATCTGATCAGGGCCTGGTGTTTTACCTGTTTTCATTTGACTTAGAGCATATTCTATTTCTTCATGTGTAATTGGTTCACCATCCATATTTTGTATATCTGGTGCGTCTGTGCGATCAGAGTCAAACAGTTCTTTTCCATATTCTTTCCATCTTTTTATAACATCTTGTGTCTCTAGTAACATTTTGATCTTTTATACAAGGATTATGGTTGAAATTTTTCTTTTTATTTGTCAGGGCTTGGATTGATTTATGCATTTTTTTACTATTGTGTTTCTTGTCCAGTTCCTCTATTTCTTTACATTTTTCATTTAGCCACTTGTCTTTAGTTTTCCTGCATTCATTTTTTATAATTTTACTAAGTATTCTATACTGTTGTGTATTTTTCTTTTTTCGTCTTTCATTCATAAGTTCTAGTACTGATTCAGCCATCCAGGGTTTTTTCTTATTGTATTTAATTTTTAGGATAACCTCGTTAGCTGTCTTATATATTGCACTTCTAAAATTTGACCACCTGTTTTAAATTTCCTCCGTGTTACAAAGTATATTGTCTTCTGTTTCATATCCTACATGATCTAATTTCTTCCTAATTTTTGAGTTAAACACCATTATGCTGCCAGGTATATTCAGAGTTGTGAAGTCAAGGCTTTCAGTATGATTGTTTTTAGAAATGTTTTTTAGCTTAATTTTTAAAGTGGACACAACAGGGTTATGGTCTGAACCTATATCAGCAACTGGGTATGTTTTTATGTTGGTTATATTATTTTTGTATCTATTATTTATCATTATGAAATCTATTTGGTTTCTTATAGAGTTATCTGGGTTTGTCCAGGTATACAGTCTGTGCTTTGGATATTGAAAGAAAATATTCATTATGTGCAAGTTGTTTTGAATGCAGAATTTTATCAATCTTTGACCTCTTTCATTTCTGTTGCCTAGTCCAAATTTTCCAACAACTGGATTTTCTTCCCCTTCTCCAACCTTTGCATTAAAGTCACCCATCACTATGAGTATTTCATTTGATTTTACATATTCTATAGATTTTTGTAAGTTATTATAAAAATCTTCTATTTCTTCATCATTGTGAGTCATTGTAGGGGCATAAACCTGGATAATTATGATGTTAAAAGGCTTTGCGGGTAATTTAATAAGTATTATTCTTTCGTTTATGGGCCATAGCCCCATTACAGATTTAAAGATGTCTTTCTTAATCATGAAACCCACTCCATATTCATGCTTCTCTCCACCAGAATATACAAATGTAAAGCCATCTTTTTCTAGTTTTCCCATGTTAGGCCATCTTGTTTCACTGATTCCCATCACGTCAACTTTAAGTATTTTTATTTCCTGTTATAAGGTTGTCAAAATTCCCTAGTTTATATAATGTTCTCACGTTCCAATTTTCAAGACTCTGTTTCTTGTTTTCAAATGAGGAATATCAGATGCCATCCTTCCTTTCGGATTTAAGTTGACATCGTCATGGAGTGCACTTGCAGCACTCATTTTAATCACAATTTTAGTGTCTTCTTCCCTGTAACTATTTACAGCTTGGGACGTTGCAGAGGTTCCAACTTCCAAAGCATAGCTTGTAAAATATTTCCATTTCTCCATGGTCGACTAGAGGATAGTAACGTGGTGAGGCCCCGATCTCTTCCATGTCTACACTAGCCAGCTAACTTGGCTCACTCTGTCAGTCATTGATCTGTATTCAGATCAATGGTGTTATCTAGGTGTTATCAAATAGAATAACAACTAGAGATATAGGTGCTATCAAATGTAAAAGGAAGTGAAGTGCAATCTTCTGCTTATGCAAAACAGGACAAGACTATGTTCTGATACAAGCAAATAACTTAAATAGTATATTATTTATAACAGATTAAAACAGCATGCATCAGAGAGCTTGGCAAATAACAAAAAGAGACATTACACAACTGCGACTGGTGAGGACAACCTACCAGTATTGAATAATGAGTATGAAATATATGCTCTAACAGGAGTGTGATGTGCCTAGAGAAATTGCCCACATGTGATAAGTTTTGTGACTCTGTGGAGCCTAAGCATAATAAAATACTCACACAGTGAACCTCAGAGATTAGGTTAATTTGTTTCTGAATTATGGCTGAAGCAAGAACAGCTATGAGTCAGATATTCCTGTGACAATGCATGTACAGGTATCCCTTGATTAATGTAGTTAATTAATCCCTCAATATTATCGCATTAATCAAATCTAATAATGGTAAAAATTACAATTCGTCCATGATCGATTACTGTATTAATAATTCGTTTTATATGGTACTTTTTTAGGAAAGATAAAAAATGAATGCAAAGTAAGTGTTTAATACATGCTTGTACCTACATTATTTACTGCAATTTTTTTTTTTATCAAAAGAAGTTTATCAAGAGTCGTTTGAACAATTTTAGTTTTTTTCTTATTGCCCTAAATTCTACGATAACAAGCAAAATGACTCTCCAGACCTCGGCAAACAAACAATAAAACATAAAGAAAAAACACTGTAAATATAATTCATAATGGTACAAATTAAGTGGATATTGAATCCAACATTATTTCATAGCCGAATATATAGAAACTAAAAGTTTTGACGAATGCAAGCATAAGCAACCTTATGGGCAACTCATAGTAAAGGTGGAGTAAGCTTCAGATCACTTTCCTTAGTGTTTTCCATAATGTAAAGCACATCTCCTAGAGGACATGCATGATAAATAAGCCTTTGGCTCTCTATTTAAGTGATACATGATGATTTATTTATTTTCGGTTACAATCTAGAAATTATTGAACAAAAAAAAAAAAAAAAAACTAAGCCATACTATACTGACATTGGGGGTCATGGTATCTCTGAGATACAATTTATTGTCATATCACAAACCTTTACATAACATGTGTTAAACCAAACTAACAGCAAAAAACAGTGCAGAATATCACTCGTAACATATGAATGCACAGCTACTCATGACCTCCAAACTATATACTGAATTGTGTAAGAATATTTATATTACACATTTCACATGCATCTGTCAGATCAGATGCAAGCTCCGCAGGGTTAAAGGCACGTTAATCAAAACTCTTGCCGTGTATATCAAGGGATTGTCGCAATTAATTTTGCCGTGTTAAGCAAGGGATACCTGTGTTATTTTAGTCAGTTTGCTTGTTTTGTGAAATGAAATACCTGTTTCTGTGGGAAGACAACTGTCACCTCTATGTGAAAAATTCAGAAAAAAAAAAAAGGGGCAGTTACTTTGTTTTTCATCCTTTTAGCATTCCAATAGTTCTGCTACATCAATTTTATTTTTGTACATCTCCTTGAGCATTTTAATGGTAATCCCACTTATGACATGTTGGTAACCTATAGCACATTAGTACTGTTGTGATGGTATGTGTGTGTGTATGAGAGAGAGAGATGGGGGGGGGGGGAATTAAATATTTAAACAATCTGGGAAACTGTTTTAAAGACCAACCATGGTACTTTTTTAAGTTGCTTCATGTATCTCTGTTCAGCAGGAAAGCAAAATTCCAGAATACACTGCTGGAATGGAAAAATCATCTATTCCCTAAAGGCAGTGTTTCTCAAAGTGTGGTACATGTACCCCCTGAGGGGGGTACACGAAAGGTCGTTAGCGTACATGACAATTTTCGGCTATACATAATTAAAGGTGTCATTATATTTTTCAACAAACTGCAATTAGAGACAACCGGGATAAAATGGCACTAACTAATGAATCACATCCCCCTCTCCAACAGAAACTGCTATAGACCAAGCAAAACCATATGTTGCCGGTGGAACAGATGGTTTTGCTTGACACCACCCCCGTCGTTAACGTGTTAAAACTAAGAAATATATAGTGAATGTGTTTCAGATATTATGGAATTCGGTTGAAGGGAACCAAAGACAAATTAGCATTTCAATTGAGTTGAAATGCTAATTTGTCTTTGGTTCGCATGATCTTTTGTTAATACTGCACCAATCATATGCAGTTCATCGCTGCTCTACGTATCTCAAGTCTTGTAAATTACTAGTAATTTTTGCTTGAAATAATGGGAAAGAAGATGACACTATTTGGGTAGATGACTTTGACGATGCACACAAAGAAACTGTTCTTGATGCCAAAAGTAGTGATAACAAGTAGGAGCTTCTTGGTAAGTCACACCATTTTCAGTTTTTTTCTGAAAACTTTAGTTTCCGAAAATTCCCACATGTATCTCACAACACGATTTTTTAGCTTTAATTTTATTAAAAAAGTTAAGAGTTATATTCGAGTAAATACAGTATTTTTTTCTAGCTTTCAAATTCTTACGTATGGATCATTGGTTAAAGATTGGATTTATAAACCCCCAAAAGAAAGCAATATAGCAAATACAAGTAGCTGTAAACAACAAGAAACGTTGATATTGCATCTGGATCAAATGAAATTGATGAGTGTGTCGTCTGACATCTCTAGAGAACCAAAATTTAAAAATAAATCATATTTTTTTGTTTACATGAACATATAAATTCAAATAAATTAGATATTTAATTTTAATTAATATTTTAAATTAATTGATGAATTTATTTTTTAATTAATTAGGGGGTACTTGGTAATAATGAAAATTTAAGATGGGGTACGAGGATATCTGAAGTTTGAGAAACACTGCCTAAAGGTATTCACAACCATCCACATCACAATAAGATACAAATCTCTGACCTGGTTGAAGAATAGTCCTCTTTCCGTGTGTTCTATTTCCTTACCCAGCAGTGACATTGGGTTTTAATTTTAGCTTATACTTTATAGATTATAATCTATATAAACTCTTTACACTCATTTTAAATTTTATTATTATAACAACAGAACTCCAAAAGTCAGACTTATTGCAAGAGTTCTACTCAATAAGCCAGCCTGGTTGGCTGAGCGGTTAGTGTATCTACTCTCCAGCCGAAAGGCTATGGGTTCAAAACCCGCTGTGGGCATAGATGTTTGTCATTGTCTGTGAAAATGCTAGTGGTGGTGGGCAGTAGATGATGAAAGTGGTTGTGGAGTGGTAGAGACGGAGAGTTGTAGACTAGGTGCCCTCCCTTGATGAGTCTTTGGACTCCCTGGAAGCGTTACAAAAAAAAGAGTAGGCGAGGCCGTTTTAGCCCTATCTAACTTTCCGGAGACTGAGTGGGCAGTTCAATCTCTGCTGGAAGGCAATCAGAGATAGCTGGCCCAAGGCTATCACAAATTAATCGGTATGCAGTGAAGAAGGCAGCTAACAAGTGCTGCCATCTCGTGGCCCCTAACCTTAACACAATATTTTTAATGTCTGAAAATAGTGTGGGTTCGATGGCCGATTTTCTTGAATTTACGGGACGAAAAATCCGCTTGCCTGTGCCAGAGATCGATAACTCGGGAACCGGTCGAAAAAAAGCTTAGAAAATGTTTCTCTAGTCAACGACTAGATTTGAACGCAAGTCTCTTTCTTCGTGCAGTCAAGTGCCGTAGAGTGCAAACGCCACTTCTACTGAGCTACACAGGCCCTAACTGGAAATGTTACATAATAATGATAATAATAATGCGCCTTAAACTCATTTGCACTCCTAGCATTCATATGTTCCAGCAATGCAATCCACGCATCCTCAACTCTCACGTAAAAAGAAAAAAATTAAAAAAAAAAAAATACTACTCAATTTCCTCTTCATACCTTTACACAACTTACAGGAATCGTATCTTATTCTCTCCCTTCTACTGCATATAAGCCTTTCTATGTTCTAGTAAAATCCTCTCACTAATCAAAATATCTTCATCACATCATCTATTTTCTTCCTACCTACTCAACTTTGCAATTTACTTTCTCTCAATTCTGTCTCCTTCCTCCCTCCTCAATAGCCAATATTCTACAGTTCTGTTATTGTCTCTGGGCTCTCTTCAAAGTTTCTATATTACAATGGAAACTAGACAACTAAATTTGAGCACAGTAGTTCATGTTGTCTGATCAATGCATTATATACCATAGCATAACTACCTCTTTAGCTTTACTTGTCTGCTCCTTATCATATAGCAATAATGATCTGTTGTCTTTTCAACACCTGCAATATGTCTTCCGAATGAGGCAACTGTTAACATCGCCAATCTCATCCACATTCAATGCACTTTAATGGAAGAAAACTTTCAATTTCAATATATGTATTGAAATGTCATCATATAACATAACTTAATGAGATTATGGCAGCAGAAAAGACACTCAAGAACATCTGGGTAAACTATATAAAGACCAAAACAGAATATATTACTGACAGCTAGACAGGAAGTGTGCCAAAATGCAAATATAGACTGGTTGAAAAATAAAGTAGACAAATGTACAGAAGCCTATATACATTACAACTCCAATTTTCTCTACTCTACAGTTAAAGAGATTACCAAAGACTTCACTACTCACCATGAAAGATTCTCAATACATGTTAACTGGAAATACTAGAGAAATGGAACATGTTTGGTACAATTACTTCTCTAATACCTTTAAAGAAATCTTTCATCCATATATACCAACCAGTGAGAAAGATACAGCACCCATAATCTTAGAGGAAGAAGTAATCCTTTCAATTGATTAAATGAAATCATCAAAAGCACCTGGAATTGATGAAATACCTGCAGAGCTCTATAACAAATGGTGGACCTGATCTAATTAAAAAATAACCAAATTTTTTATTAGCATTCTTTTCAATGGAACACTATCCCAAATGATTGGAAAATAGGCAAAATCTAGCATATACATAAAAAAGCTGATGTTCAAAAATGTAATAATCATAGACCAATTACTCTTCTTTGTCACTCTCACAAAATCTTTTTAAAATTAATACAGAATTGTCTAAATAACATTTATGAACAGCTAACAGAAGAAGAACAAGCTGGCTTTAGAAAAAAAACAGGCCAACAATTGAACATATCTTCGCTGTTCATAGTCTGGCCAAAATTGCATGGGACAAGGAGAGAGACCTTTCTTATTGTTTTGTGGATTTTAAAATAAGTATTTGATTCCATTAATAGAGGAAAATCTATTCAAATATTAGCAAAGAAAAACATACGTCTTCAAAACACTAAAATTTGTTTCAAACTACCATCAGAATACAAGTGCAGTAGTTCAATATAAAAATATCACAACTTACTTGAAATCAAACAAGGAGTTATGCAAAGATGCCCACTTTCCACATGCCTATTTAACATTTACATCTGACTCATTAAAGAAACAAATCAAATCTCTAATACCAGCTTGCAAAATTACAATAAACCTATTAGCTTTTGAAATGAAATGCTTGAGGAAAATAAACAGAACTCACTGGACAGAACATAAGACTAATGACTGCAAGATTTGAATATCCCTAACTCAACAATTCTTAACATAATTCAGAAGCATCAACTCTGTTGGTTTGGCTACACTATACAAATGGAACTGGACAAACTTCCTCACCTGGTATTTGAAGGCACTATGGATGGTACAAGACCCAGGGAAAGACCAAAATTAACATGGCTTAGAACTGTAGTCGACTTTCAAAGCTGTTGGCATAAAAGAGTTTGCTTTGGACAGAGAAGGATGGAAGGCTCTTATCCATGAGGGACATAACCGATCTTGAGGAAGGAAGGAAGAGAAGAACATAACCTTGTCTCAAAAGGAAATACATTAATATTAGAATTATTATTTTCCTGTATTAAACCACTCACTAAGAAGTCAAAATGAAATTATGTTTTAATTCAAACTAGTTTCATGAAAAAACTTTGTTTCACTTCATCAGGAAATAGTATGAATAAATTAAAAAACTACAAACAAAGTAATAACAGTTAGCATTTCTAGTGAAGAACATTTGATATATGGCAGAACACAAACTGGTAGATATGGGGAGATAAGTCATTTGGAACATATCAAGGATGTTGAGAATGAAAGAAAGCACAAATTAGGAATGCCAGCACATACAACAGATACAAAACATTTAGTAGCATGGCAACAAACTGAAATTATCCACACTAATTACAAATTTTACTCAAGATTATTCAAATAATCAACTGAAATGATGATGTATCCTCTACAGTGTAACAAAAAACAAGGGATGAAATTATTTTACATCAAATCTGGTGCTCCTTAATCCATCAACACATTTGTATCTACCAGCAGTATACAGCAATCCACGAACCAGCAGCTACAAACTGGCAGCATAACAGTGAATGCACGTTTTCCATTGTTTAAATGTTTTCAAATATTCTTCACTAGAAATGTTAACTGTTATTACTTTGCTTGTAGTTTTTTAATTTAATTTGTGCTATTTCCTGAGAAAGTGAAACAAAGTTTTTTCACAAATCCAAACAAATAAAATCAATGCCTTTTTGACTTCTTTGTGAGTGGTTTAATACCGGAAAATAGTGATTTTAATATGTCCTTTCTCCACAGTAACCTATACAAGGAAATACGTTAAGTACTTTTATACCATACAGATATCAATGCCTTTTTGACTTCTTTGTGAGTGGTTTAATACCGGAAAATAGTGATTTTAATATGTCCTTTCTCCACAGTAACCTATACAAGGAAATACGTTAAGTACTTTTATACCATACAGATAATAATAGTTTCGTGTGCTCATGGAGAATAGAGAAAAATACAATGCTGTAAAAATGGCTAAGCAAAGATTATGGAAGATTTTGGAAAGAATATAGAAATAAATATCACCAAATTCTTAAAGCTACTGAAAGCTTAGAAAGAAAGAAAATATAATATAATCAGAGATCATAAGTGTTAGAAAAACTGCAGATAAGGAGGCTACTGGGTACATCTGGGTAGTAGCAATCACTTGGACAAAGGGGGAAAAAAAAAAAAATATATATATATATATATATATATATTATATATATCAAATGAGTTAATAAATGATGGAACAGGAAATATCCAGGTGGAATGCAAGCAATAGTACATATCAATATTCGAGGTAAAAAAAAAAAAGTCATTTTAGACTATCTTTCACTTTCAGGTAGAAAACCTGAAATGTGGAAAGGTAGCAAAGCAGATGAAATTGAACCTGAAATATGGTTGTATGAAAGTTTTATTGTGGTTACTAACTCCATTTCAAACTGAAAATCAATAATCTGATACAGTGCTGTGTGGTAATGGAACATAGAAATGAACGAATACAAGATGACTATGGATGCTCATCGGAAATAACGCCCTTTATTAATTGGCTACTGTATTACAACGTGATTTTAAGAGTATGAGCAACATTTCACTATTACAAGGTTGCAGTACTGATATTATTCTTTTTAACTTTAAGCTTTGTATTTAAAGAAAACAGATGAATATTATTATCATCAACCTTGCACTGCAAGACAAGCCCATAAAAGATGGCAGTGACATAATTCAAACAAATGATTAAAATTCATATTTATACCTGGATAGTACATGCAACTACAGCAATCCCTCGATTAATGTGCTCCCAATTAGTGCATTTTCTTATTTTTTCGATACCCAAATTCGATTAGTGTGCCTATATACATCTTAAAAATAAATGTTACAGATATTAAAAATTTTCGATCTATACATTTTTTATGGCCAACTATTTTAAAAAATCACTCGCTAGGATGAAATAATTTAGTTACTGATTTGAACCATTTTACAGTTATTTTTTAATGGCATACTACACTATTTCCATGTACACTATGTTCCAAATTTACTGCTAAAATTTATGTCGTCTGCTTTACATAGTATTTTGCTAATCATATCTCGTGCAATTGTTTTCCTTACTTTTTTTATTTTAAATTATTTTCCTAACCTTTAACCACCTTACCGGCCATTAAAGATCAAATATGCACCCTCAAAAGCTTCGTATCCATCATAAATTTCAATGTAATATCAATGGTATTACAATTTTAATATGCACTTCGCATCCATGGAAATATGCACATATATATACGACCTGGTCAGTAGCATGGTTAAGCATGAGTAAAAGAATTAGTGAGCAAAAATAGAAGTGTGAAAATGATTCAAAAAGTAATCTGATTGGAAGAAAAACTTGAAATAATAAAGAAAAATGAACAAAGGGAGTCCAGAGCAAAGACAAGACAAGAACACAAATATGGGTGAATCAACTGCTGAATCCAAAGAGAAAGTTAAGGCTGCTTCAAGTTCATCATGCATGCACACAAAATCAAAGTATTATAATGATTGAATTAGAGACTTCTTTTTACATGGATCAAAGATTGTAACCAAAAATGGATCCCGCTAAACACAACACTGGCCTTATTAAATCAAAAGCTTTGCCTCTTTGTAACCTGGAAAGAAAGGGCTATTAATGATGGAAAACAAGAAGAATTCCACGTTAGTGCTGGGTGATTTGAGCATTTTGAAAAAAAGAAATAGCCTACATAATGTTCTAATCACAGGCGAAGCTGCAAGTGCAGATAAGGAGATATCCAGAGATTTTGAAGAAAATTGTGTAAGAAGGGGACTATTGTGATCAACAAATATTTAATGTCGATAAAACTGGCCTTTTTTTGGAAGTGAATGCCTTCCAAGACTTTTCTAGCCAAATCGGAGAAATCTCAGCCTGGTTATAAAGTAGCAAAGTCGAATGAAATTACTGCTAGCAATATGCAAGCCGTTTGGAAGCACATTCTTCCACATTGTGGAAATGATTTTACAGGCTTTTCAAATGAATCTAAGTTAATTAAATCTCAGATGAGAAGCCAAACGGCTATTTTTTTTTCCTGGTGAGGTTGATAAGTAAAGGGGATAAAAATCCCTTATTGTTTTTCAGCCAGTATGCGAAACTAAGATCGAACACTACGATCTAACCGTTTCATGCCGACGAACTGTCGGATGATCCAAGCATAAGTGACCACTTGGTAGTGGCACACCAAGGCAACTCGATGCAAAGGTGGAGCAAGCTCCCTCACTATACTTGATATTTTCTCATAATGTCAAAACACACAGCTCCTAGGAGTTGTAGAACTGCTTTACATTATGAGGAGAGGTCACTACCCAGACCCGTTTCAACCTTTTGCTTGGATCCGCTGACAGTTCGTCGGCATGAAAAAAGGTTAGATCATAGTGTTTGATCTTAGTTTCACATACTGGCTGAAAAACAATAAGGGATTTTTATCCCCTTTACTTATCAACCTCGCCAGAAAAAAAAAAAAAAAATAGCCGTTTGGCTTCTCATCTTAGTTATAATATAATATAGTGGCACACCTTTCTGGCATTCATATAGTGAAGGTATGTAAGTTCTTTTCACTTAAACTTTGATATTATCTAGGTCTAGCTACTCACTGATGAGACTTCAAAAAAGGTTGAAACCAGTCTGGGTAGTGATCTCTCCTCATAATGTAAAGCAGTTCTACAACTCCTAGGAGCTGTGTGTTTTGACATTATGAGAAAATATCAAGGACAGTGAGGGAGCTTGCTCCACCTTTGCATCGAGTTGCCTTGGTGTGGCACTACCAAGTGGTCACTTACGCTTGGATCCGCTGACAGTTTGTCGGCATGAAACGGTTAGATCGTAGTGTTCGATCTTAGTTTCGCGTACTGGCTGAAAAACAATAAGGGATTTTTATCCCCTTTACTTAATTAAATCTCATTCTGAGAAGTTGAGTGATTCCGACCTGCTAAATTTAGATGCACAGTGGGAAGATCCTGAAGAATATGAAGAAAATTTAATCACTGACAAGCCCAAAGAGGTTTCACAGAAACAATTTGAAAATAGTTTTCGTACAATCGAAGTTTTTAAGCAGCAATGCAAAGAGACTGACCCTGGTAAAGAGAGAACCGATAAAATTTGCAGAAGAGACAATAGGGACATACTGTCAGTTGTGTGAAAAAAAAAAAGAAACAGAATGCCCACCAAACTACGTTAGCTCCATTCTTTAAGAAGCAGAATGATAAATTTATAATCTAAATATGTTTTATTGTCTTTCAGCATCATGGTTTTCCTTTAATTAGGCCCTGGGACATACCCTAATTCTTTTATAAAAAAAATTCAGGGTCAAAAAAGAAGTTTGAGGAACAAATTATACATTTTCCCATAGGTTATTATATTTGATTAGGCGTTTTCGATTAATGCACGTAGTTTAAAGAACGCATTAGGTGCATTAATCGAGGGATTGCTGTATTACCAAATATGTTTTAGGTTGGTTTTATTTTTTTTTTTAAATATATTTTCATTGAATCCTTTCAGATCTAAAATGGAACATTTCATGCTTTTTTTTCTTTTCTTTTTTTCCTAATAGGTAATAAGATATTTCACAATTACTACGCTCTGCTACTGGCAGATTTTGACCTACAGAGAACCAATAATTCAAAATGGTGCTAGCAGTGGGCTCATCATAGGTCATATTTTAATTAGTCCAGAATTACAAGTTTGCATTTCTAGGGTTACTCATGCACCTGACCAAAAGGTGTTTTGAAGTAAATGAACGAGCTGAAGCTTTTCACTGGAATCAGATTTCAAATGAAATACTGTATACAGCCACAATTCAACAGATATTTTACATATAACTGAACACTGCATCGCATCTTCCCTCCTTCCCCATATATACTGCACATATGACACATTACAGAATGCATAGAATACTGATGCTAGGTGTAGTCACTGGTGTTTTTACATCACTATATACCCACGTGTTTTTCAAATATTAGATGTGTCAAATAAGCATTCTTACACTGTTTTGTTCCAACGCGCATGCTCCGGGGGCTCACAGGGAACATGAGTGAGCAATTAGTGTTTCCGTTTGTTCAGCTTTCAAGGTTTGTCGCTGCTGCTCACCAAATTACTAGATATACGCATTTTGATGCAGCCCTCGGATAAATCTTTTTTTTTTTAATGCGGCCCTTGGATCACCTAAGGTTGGACAGCCCTGATAAAAACCAATGAATTGCTATGATAGGGTGATTATGCCTTATCTACACAATCTTGTCTGTAAATATTGTTCTCTTGCTGTGTCTGCTTTGCAAAAGGAGAAACCCTGCCATTCCCAAGAGACGGGTTAATAACTGAAAAGCCCTCAAGTTTTTGTGTATTTTAAATTGATTTTAAAGTATTTTAAATTTAAAATGTATAATGTATTTAAATGGACCCAGGCTTCTGACCAAATGATGAATTGTCTAGCCACTATCACCAAGCATAACCACATCAAATTTGTATTTCAAGAGCTAGATAAAACACTATTTCTGATCCCTGAGCTGAAGTAATGAAGTGTTATCACTTAGAAATTGTAAAACTTTGAATGTTTTTTTTTTTAAACAATATTGCATAGATTATTTAAAACAGGTTTCTTTTATCAGATGAACCTGGAAACACACTAAAGTCAAATTGTTGGTTATGTCCCTATGGCAAATCTAGAATCTGTTTCATGTGTTCAACTCAATTCAACTTAGAGGAATTGCGATATCAACCAATGTCAATATATTTTAAATAAGAAACCTGACATTTAATAACCTTTTTTCCTTTTTATCTTCAAATTATGCTATATTAACAAGAATCAAAATTAATGAATTGCATTCCTTTTGTTGCTATTATACAATTTATTTTTAAACAGCAAAAATGCTACTTTCAGCAACATTCAGTGGAATTCTCCAAACTTTAAAACAAGTATAGTCCAAAACCTTGAAACGCTAATATCTGCCAATATCAGTACTACACATATACAATTTGGAACAAATTATGTAACAGTTTAAAATCAATCACAAGCTCTTCCAACAGATATTATCCAAGGTAACTTAAATGTAGTATATGTGTAAAATGCAAATCATGTAACAAAAGTAGTCACTTTGCTGCCAAATAATAACGAATTATTTCACACACTGGTAATAATGAACAAAACTATGTCACTGAACAGTGACAATCAATAGAGGGCAATGATGTTATTATGCATGCATGCATGTATGGGATGTATAAATACACATTATCAGGGAGCATGTCTGTTTCCTGACAAGATTACTACTAACCAATCAAAAAATGAATAATAAAACCACAAGTTTTTCCTAAAAATTAGCAAATCAGCTATCCAGTTACTATGCCAGAATCTGTGATTTCTTAATATGAGGTATCAAAAGATACATAAATTTATGCAAAAAAACTCATGCCATCAAACTGAAAAAAAAAAAAAAAAAAAATTATAAATCACAAAAACCTATTCAAATATATATAGCCAGAACTATATTAGAGTCACTGAAAAACAATGCTGCATTTGCTTGTTAGTCAAGTAAAATCTCAGCAGTTCTTAAATCTGCCAAATAAATGATCTAACTATCTAAAGATCTATTTCATTTACTGAACAGTTTGCTTTTAACAGTATGAAATAATTTATAGTGAGAAAAATGCAATTTTTAACATGTCTACAAACAAAAATCAAGACAAAAGTAAATAAGATGTTTGAATGTACAGCATGCAAGAAATTACTTAAAATGAATTCTAAACATGCAAAATGAGTTGAAAATAGAGAACTAAGAATTCATATTATCATTTGTCTTCTATGCAATGTTTCCATCTTAAAATTTTAAAACTACAAAGTAAAATGCCACCTAAAAATAATGATCATTAAATCTTATATGCTGTTATCAATGTGGCTATACATATATGTATGTATGAGAGAGGGGGCGAAGGGAGTGGAGGAAGAGAATTCAAGAAATGGCATAAAAATAACATGCAATTTAGATACTTAATGTTAGGTGGTAGCATCATATGTTGACTCCTTTCAGTTAGGCCATTCCATCCAAAGTAAAAAGTAAATTATTTCATACTGGCTAATGCTGAATGCTACTGCTAAAACAATTTAGCACTGACAGATTTTTATTCTATTGCTTTTATTCTATTATCAGTCTGGATTACCTAATTTTTCCAACATATTATGTGTGTTTTGTCTATATTGTTCACTAAATTGCATTATATTATCCCTCTAAATCTCTTTTTAAAAAATAGCATAAAGAAAATGAAAGCTATATGATACCACAACATCAGTCAGACTAATCAGTAAACTATTTCAATAAAAACTAAACAGAAAAACAGTTCATGATGTTATAACATTCTTCATAAAACTAATGTATGAAATGTAATGTAAACAAGGAATTAATATTCTTAAACAGTATAGGCAGCCTTTCAAATAATATGACACAGCACTACTTTTAATCATGTATTGTCATTGGAGAGAATTGCACATATCTAAAATCTGTATAAACTTTTGCTAAAATCAGTTAAAACAAAAAAGCTATTATTTTTCACTGTGCAACTGAATGCCAAGAAGTGCACAAAAGGTGACTTAGACCAAAAATTGGCACAAACTTAATGAAGTTTAAATTTGCCCAAAATTTAGGTTTATTTTGATAGCATGCTTATGCTTTATTATTTACTTTTGCAGTAGTATTCTGCCCAAGATGATTGGTCATGTGGCATTCAAGACTGGATCTTGTGACAAATGCTTTTCCACACACTCCACAGTGATAAGGTTTATCCACTGCAGGAGTACGTAAATGAAGTTTCATGTGAGTTTTCATGTTTCCCTTCTGTGTGAAGCACTTACCACAAATTTGACAAGCATGAAGTTTCTCACCACTATGAGAACGCATATGTGTTTTCATATTGCCTTTCTGAGTAAACTTCTTACCACATACATCACAGGTATATGGCTTTTTACCTGTATGACTGTTCATATGATACTCCATACTTAACTTCTGAGAAAAAGATTTTCCACACAACTCACATGAAAACGGTTTGATGCCTTTATGAGAAAGTACATGAGTTTTCAGATTGCCTTTTAACGTGAACTTTTTCCCACAAAAATCACAACAGAATGGTTTTTCACCGTAATGTGTCCGCAAATGGGTCTTCATATTTCCTTTCTGAGCAAAACCTCTACCACAAATTTCACAAGGAAATGGCTTTGTACCAGAATGAGACAATCTATGAGTTTTCATATTGCCCTTCTGTGTAAAACATTTTCCACATATGTCACATGTAAATGGCTTCACACCACAGTGCACACTTCTATGATGTTCAAGACTGGATTTCTGTACAAAGCCTTTATCACATATATCACAATTAAATGGCTTATTACCTGAATGGCTAAACATGTGTGTTCTTAAATTTCCTTTCTGGGAAAATTTCTTTCCGCAAACTTCACATGGAAATTGTTTCTTTGAGTTATCAACTGATGATGCCAAAGGATTAAGAGCACCACTGGGTGCTCCAGTGTTAGGAGAAATGGGCAAGTTCTGAGATGTTGAGGGCAAAAGTTTACTTGCTATGTTAGGGGGCTCCCCGTGAACCATAGCAAAAGGTGTATAAACATAGGAGCAGGGATTAATGGGCACTTGGGTCGGCAGATCCGAACAGAAGCCAAAGGTGGGATCCATCTTCTTTTTCCAGTTCAGTACGTAAGCAATAAAATATCTAAAAAATATACTACAGTAGCTGCATCACTACTGTTGAGCACAAATGTAAACCAATTTCTAACTTCAGAGTTTATTTTCACACACACAATACTTTGAAACAAAGTATCAGGGATGACGCCACGAGAGCCTGTCCAACATTTCATTATACTTATTAGATATCCTAGAATTCACTGTGGCCTTAAAAACAGTACAGAACTTATTAAAAAAACCAGTTAATCCACGCTGTTGTCTTATCAAGAAATAAAAATTGAAGATGGGGTTCCAAAACTGACAGATACCCTCCATACCGCAAGCCACCAAATAGTAAACAACCATTCGCATCACGGGGATTAAAAAAAATACAACTTCAAATGCAAAAATGTAACGAGCGTAGAACGCTACCTACAAAAACATTGAAAATATTGGGGCTATATGTAATTATTTTTTAAAATCCTTAAATATCCAAACAGCAGCTGAAATTTGGCTTCTGTTTTTCCTTTAAACCAATTAATAACTGTTAAAACAGCCGATAATTTTATATCACTCGTTATATTATATGAAATTATTTTCCTTCATTTATCACAAATTACACCGATCGAGGGCACGAAATACTAATGCGAGTTTAAAAATGATTAACTAAGGTATTATAGTTTCTGCTTAGTGAAAGTCTTAATCGAAAGAACGAAAGACTATATATATATATATATATATATATAATTTTGATCTGCCATTCATACCATCCCATCATGTTTCTATAACTCAGAAATTTTATATCTGTGTGGTATAGTTACTCAATTCTCAGATGTATGAGAGAAAATTGGTTTGAAACTAGTAACGTATACTAGTTTTTAATGTTTTGGATTATTTCTCTTTGAGGGAACATTTAAACAATTAGTTAATTACTAGACTAATCTTTGTGCTGAGAGGTATTAACGCAATGTAATTTCTTCCCAGTGCTTTAAAGTCAAAGCGAAGCTTTAAAGTCAATATTCTGAAGTGCAGGTAAACACTAGGAATAACTATAACTCTCATGTTTGGGACTGTTTAATCTAAGAGTTCAACTAAGCAGAATAAGGACCGTTTCTCTCACTAAGGGATGGACAATGGAACGCCGCCCGCTACTGTGACTGACCTTCCTCTTGATTTGAGTGGTATCGTTTCTGTTAACCTCCATGAAAGACCAGTAATTAGATCAAGAACGAATTCTAGACTGAATATGACTCATTCGCCACAATCATCGCAGAGACAGGATTTTATTCCGTTTGCAGTACTCCACTCCATCAGGCATGGGTATGCATCTAATAACAAACAGTCTATCGCCCTGTTAATCGCGCTAAATTTTCTACAAATCCAATTATCAAAATATATTCCTCCAACCAATATATTCCATCATCTTAGCGAAACGATGTCTCTTTGGAATCCGGCGCGTAAAACACCTCATTACTGTTGCTGAAATTTGTACTGGATATGCAAAAGTAGGACAGACTACTCAAAAGATATCTTCTACCATCACTTATATATCAAATGTTCTTACAACGTCCTATTATTAAAATATATTGGTTCAACCAAGAATATCATATAAAAGCCACTTTGTTTATGTGCCATATGAGCGAAGCTTTACCACAGTTATCGGTCTTCGTGTTCGCTACTGGTAAAAAAAAAAAATAATATTCTTGTTAATGCTGAAATTTGTACTAAACATGCAAAGTAATCACGCCCTGCCATGTAGGAACATCTTTTTGGCTTGCATTAAGCCTTTTAGCCTATGGAAGATATAACCTATAGTACTGAAGTTTTGGTAGAGGTTCTGCCTACGCAAACAATAGCAAAATTCTGATCGCATCGTAAATTACCATTCTATGGAGAAGTAGTGATCGAATACAGATATTATATTAGAAGATCACACCACAGTAGATAACTCCTCCACACCTCCTGCTCTGTGAGGTATCATTTTCCTCGTTACCATCTCACGATAGGAGAGGGGGCTACTATAACTCCATCCCTTCTTCAAGATCATTTTAGAACATCTCGGAATCGACCTCTTCATAATCAATATAGTCAGAACATTTTTAAAGAAAATCATCAGAATATCAGTCAGTGAGCTGAATTATTAAAACTCAGCTGAATCATAATTTGGAAACAGAAATTGCTAGGCAATATATCCTCGAAGGTTCATAGTTCGCAGAATAAACTGTTGTATCATTTTACAGAACCAAAGCATCTTCATGACAAATAAAAGACATTGCCCAGACATACATAAAAATACTAATCTATAAAGCATGGTTGGAAAACATGTTCAGATAGGCAGTTACATCATACGCATTCCAGGCAGACTGCAAACTTAACAGGTTACAATTGTTGCATAATAAAATGATAAAATTGATATTCTGAGTATAAAGAGAAGGGCAGCAAGGAAAGAATACAAATATTTAAGGTGAAACACTCATGCCACTACACAGTTATGCTAAAACATTACTTCAGTCCATTCTACAGCGCTGCATATCAGACAAATACACAGTTAACACACTACATAACATATAAGTAAAATAATCACTTTGTAAAAGCTATCTGAAGTTTGTACATACCTGACATAAACAACACTTTGTCATTCGACAAGAGAAACCTAGGCACCTACAGAGAGCTGAAACCGGCGCTATACAAATATTATAGGGAGACTGAAAATTAGAGGGAAATTACACACACACAAATCAATACAAGAACACAAATCCTACTCCAACCTCTCCTAAAAATGTAAAACCGTGCTTGTGCAGTAGTAGTTTGTGGTTGCATGGACTTGTCTCTACATGTTAACCAGAAAAAAATGCGCATATATATATATATATATATATATATATATATATGTTTCCAAGCACATATATATAAACAGAGTTAAACCTGCACATGGCTTGCAATTCTGAAGAAAAACGATGAAACCACCCCAAATGGAATAATAATAAAATTAATCAGCTAATGCCTTTTATTCTCTTATAGCGTAGGTAAGGCCTTTATACCCTATCTAGCTTTTGGAGATTGAATGGGAAGTTCAATCTCCACCAGTAGCCAATCAGAGATAGCTGGCCCATGTCTATCACTAATTATAGGCGGACGTTGATGAAGAGACCTGCAAACAAGTGCTTCCATCTCTTGGTACCTAATCCTAACAGGATATGTTACTGTTTGAAATAATGTGGGTAATACGGTCGATTTCCTGAGTTCGGGACGAAAAACCCCAGTTTCCCCGACTTGAATGCCAATTTTGCTGCCGATCAGTTGCGCTATGGTGCTTTAATCTTCTGTCTTTACTTTTGATATTCTCTCAATTTGAAGTTCTTTCTTTTTGTGGCATGCAATTCTTCATTTCGCGCTTGAGTGTTTTTCGTGTTTCTATCGCTACCGTCAATTTTGTTTTTATTTCTCGCACGGTTCCTAAGATTTCTTCAACAGTCGTGTTTTGTACTGTATGCAATGTTCATACTCCTCGAATTTTTTGTTAATTTGTTCCATGTGTGTGTATTTAGCAAATCATTAACGATATGTTTGAATTAATCTAAGTTATCTGTAATTTTAGGATCTGGAAGGGACTTACTTTGATGTGCGTCTGCTTTTCTTTGGTGTCTGTTCTTTGTTCTTCATTTTTTCATGGTACTGTAGACAGAGCCATTCGGTGCGTTTCGCGGCTCCTTTTTCTTTCCACGTACTTTCTGAAATTACAGAACAGAGATAGTGTTGTCTTCTGCCACATCCAGAACAATGTGGCCCGTCCCTTTCGTCGCCTAATGGCTTATTGCATTTGTTATGGCTCATTATGCTTGACCTTCGCTGTCTCGGTGACCTCTGGACACAGACTACTACTAGTAGGTACCTACTAGCAGTAGTAGGTAACAGGCTCTACTAGTAGTTGACTACTAATAATGAACTACTGTTGCTACTATTACTAATACTTTTTAATAATCTTATAATAATAATAATAATAATAATTAGCCTGCATAGCTCAGTGGATGTAACGTTTGCATCCTCTGCGCTAGATCGCCTGAAGATAGACTTATAGTTCAAGTCTAGTCGCGAATTGAGAACTTTTTCTAAGCCTTTCTTCGACGTGTTCCCGAGTTAGTCGATGTCTGTCATGAGCAAGCGAGTTTTATCTCCCGGAAACTGATGTTTTTCATCCCATAAACTCAAGAAAATCGACCATAGAACTCATTATTTCACAGTAATATATCCTGTTAGGGTTAGGTACCAAGAGATGGCAACACTTGTTTGCCTGTCTCTTCAACTGTTCGAACTTACAATTAGTGCTTATCTTCGGCTAGCTATCACTGAATAGCTATCAGGAATGATCGAAATTCCACCTCAGTCTCCAAATCCTGAATAGGAGTTAAAAGTCCTTGCAAATTCAATATAAGAGAATAACAGTTGTTAGCTCATTATTTATTATATTTTATTCATTAATAATCTTATGATGACAGAGTAAAAAATTAGTTATTATTTTTATACTAATATTAACTGATTATATTAAAAATAAAGTTATAAAAAAATTAAAAATTATGGCTGTGAGCTCAGTAGAAGTGGCGATTGCACGCAATGGCACTTGACCGCACGACGAAAGATTTGGGTTCGACATTTCCTAAGCCTTTTCTTGACCGGTTCCTAAGGTAGTCGATCTCTTGCACAGGCATCCGGGTTTTTTCTCCCGGACACTCGAATTTTTCGTCTCGTAAACTCAAGAAAATCGACAGTAGAACCCACACTATTTGAGAATTATACATTAAATATATTGTGTTAGGGTTAGGATCCACGAGATGGCGGCATTTGTTGAGCCGCTTTTTCACTGCGTGCGCTTAGTCATGGCCAGATAGCCGTGGGCCAGTTATCTCTAATTGGGTACCAGCAGTGGTGTATTTAGGTATAGACTTGGGCCTAGAGCGGCAAATTTTCAGGGGCGGAGCAAATTTCCAAGCTCCTCATTTTATTATGCCGCATTATTCACAAGTAGAGAAATATTTTTCTTTTCCTCATTGTAAGTTTAGTCTGAAAGCATATTGGCATGTAATGAGATTCTGCATAACTATACAAAATTAATAACGGAAAACAAACGTACAAAGATTGTGTATAATTTTCGCCTGTATGTCACAGGCATCTTCTGTGCTCTTGTGGATTATCTTATTTCGGACAAATAGGAAGATCTGCCTCTATTCGGCTAGAAGAACACCAATCTTATATTGAATTGTACTGAAGATGCCTGTGACACAGGCGAAAATTATATTATTAAATAATCTTTGTACGTGAGTTTTCCGGTATTAATTATGTATCGATATATCTACTCACGGTATACCTCTTTTAAAACTTATTCTGCATAACTATACAGACCGAGACACATGCACGGAAAGCTACTGTATTGTTGTCGGTAACTTGACACAAAGGCAATAGGGATTAGTGAATTTGATCACTTTCTTGCTGAATCCCGCTTTTGGCAATGTGCTCATTGCCAAAAGCGGGAAAAAAGGAAAAGGTTTCGTTTCCTATCTTTCCTTTGCCACGTATGAGGAATGTATTAAAATAATGGACGAGAAAGTAATCAAATTTATTGTGGAAGAACTTAAAATAGCTAAGTACTATTCCATAAGTGTTGACTCAACACCAGATCTCTCTCATGTTGATCAGCTGTCCTTCATTGTATCATATTTGAAAGAACACGGAACTCTCCTGTGGAGCGTTTCTTGCATTTCATTCCTAACGTAAGTCACAAATCTGAAGAGTTACAAGAGGCAGTTTTGACTTCACTAAACGAGCTTGGAATTGATGTAGCAAATTGCAGAGGGCGGGCACATGGTAATGCTAGTAACATGACAGGCAAGTACATAGGACTGCAGGCAAAAATTCTTGAAATAAATCCATTGTCAGAATTCACACCGTGCGCTGTACATTCTCTGTCTCTAATTGGTACTTGCGCTGCCGAATAATGTCGGTACTCTTCCTAATTTTCCGATGTCCTTCAGAAACTGTGTGTATTTTTCACATCTTCAAAACATCGGCGGAGTGTTCTAAGAAAGCACCTGGAAACTTCTGCAAAAGTAATCAAACGTCCTTCGCCTACTCGTTAGTCAGCTCGTAATGATGCCTGTCGGAGCTTCGTGAGGGATGAAAGGAAATAATTTCCACTTTGTCCGAAATTGAAAATGACACCACTCAGAAGAAAGTTACGCGATGTGAAGCAAGTGGGATTCTATGGCAACTTCAGTCACTGGAGGTTGGGATCATGACCTGCCTATCGACAGGTCATGAGGGGGGGCACTCTCTGCGGACCTAGGGACAGGAAATACCTAAATACGCAGGGTACCAGTGGAGATTGAATTGCCCACTCAATCTTCAAAAGTTAGATAGGACTAAAACAACCTCGCCTACTCCCTAGACTGGAATAAAAAAAGGCGTTAACTGATTTTAATAATAATAATAATAATAATTGTTTACAACGTGTATTATTATTATTTGACACCTCCAGGGAGTCCAATGACTCATCGAGGGAGGGTGTGACAACAGCATCGAACGATTGGTACCCTTCCAACTACTAACGGCGCTCAAACTTACTTAACTGAGCCATTAGTAGCAGAGACTCCAATCGACCAACCTTTACCGGCTATTATAATATTAATTATTAAAAATGATTATTACAGATTTTTTTGCATTTTTACTCTGAATTTACAATAACTATATAAATAATTTCTCTATATAATAATTTTTTATGAAGAACGATATGGTTCTACAAAAGGACGGAAACAGTAACGACGATGGCACAAGACTATGGCTTTATGCAACTGGAACAACTTTTCTCTGACAGGGAAGGAAAAGGAACTGGGTGAGGAAACCAAGCACTAAGCGGTAGATTTAGTCCGGCTTTCTTGGACCAATAGTAGAGGTTCTGGAACTGTCCACCTGGATAAGGGATGGAAGCTCTGCTACTCTGGTGTGAGCTCGACAATAGCTGCTCGTGGGGGGGGGGATACTCACAATCCCCCGGATGTCAGACTGTATTGCTTCGTGGATCCCATTGGGGGGACGGCGATGTGTGTGTCTTAATGCTACAGATGAAAAACCACAACTTGGCTGTAGTGCAAGCCTATGCACCTAATCTGCAGTCAGAATACTCTGCCTGCTTAGAGGAAGTGAGTGCTGCTTTTAATAGGGTTGCAGACATGGAATCAGTCCTGCTATTGGGTGACTTCAATGCATATGTTGGAACAGATGACCAAACAATGGAGGCGTGTGGTTGGGAGGAATGGAGACCCTGCCCGTGATACGAATGGGTTGATATTATTGGACTTCTGCTTTACTAACAGCTTGTCCATAATGAATACCTTCTTCCAGCACCGAGAAATCCATAAGTATACCTGTACAGGATACACTTGGATAAAGGTTTCTGATTGATTCTTTATAGCCTCAACAGATCTATTTTCCTCAGTGCTGGGCGTTCGTGTCAGCAGAGGGGCAGCTGTCAACTGACCACCATCATGTTGTCTTCACTATACAGCTACAAAAACCAAATGTTACCATCAACACAGGTAGACCTAAGCAGCTACCGCGTGAAATGGGAGGCATTGGAAAATGAGGCTGTGAGGAAGAAATTTACATATAACATCTCCTCCAAGTTCAAAGAGATTCCCAGACATACGGCAGATGGAGTGAATACTTTGAGAGCCTTCTTAACCCGAATAGCCCGCCAGCTGTGGACATTCAAAAGGTGCAAATCGGGGCAATGAGTAGTCTCACAACAGAGCGGTCTATTTAACAATAAAATCGCTAAAATCGGTCAGGACATCTGGTGATGATGAAATTCTGCCCGAAATGCTAAAAGCCTTAAATCGAGACGGTTTTCTCTGGCTGACTCGAGTGTGTCAGGCTGCTTGGATATCTGGGCTAGCACCAAAGCAATGGAAGACAGGCATAATAATACCACTTTTCATGAAGGGAGATCAGAGAGATTGCAGCAACTATCGTGGCATCTCTCTGCTTAGCCTGTCTGGGAAAGTATATGCTAGGTGCTTGGAAAGAAGGAGCAGAAGCATAGTTCAGTCAAAGTTATAAAAAGAACAATATGGATGTCGTTCTAGTAGAAGCACAACTGACAAAATCTTCACTTTAAGGAAAGTCTTTGAGAAATCTTGGGAATATGCCAAGAATGTCTTCACATGTTTTGTTAACTTGGAGAAGGCATATGACCGAGTTCCTCGGGATAATCTCTGACAAGTAGTACAGGAGTATGGAGTGGATGGCCAACTATTAACTGCCATTAGATCAAAAAAATCAATCAACAAAACGCCTTTTATTCCCTAATAGGGAGTAGGCGAGGCCTTTATACCCTATCTAGCTTTTGGAGACTGAGTGGGCAGTTCAATCTCCACCGGTAGCCAATCAGAGAGAGCTGGCCCATGTCTATCACTAATTATAGCAGCCACCGATGAAGAGGCTGGCAAACAAGTGCTGCCATCTCTTGGTACCTAACCCTAACAAGATATTTCACTGTCTGAAATAATGTGAGTACTACGGTCGATTTTCTTGAGTTTACTGGAAGAAAAACCCGAGTTTCCGGGAGAAAAAACCCGCTTGCCTGTACCCGGAGTTTGTGTCAGGGTAAACAGCATAAAGTCTGAACCTTTCAAAGCCTCCATTGGTCTCTGCCAAGGGTATGTTCTTTCATCACTACTTTTCAGAATATTTATGGACTGGATTGATAGGCACAGCCACAGCAGTCAGAGAGAGAGAGAGAGAGAGAGAGAGAGAGAGAGAGAGAGAGTGTGTGTGTGTGTGTGTGTGTGTGTGTGTGTGTGTGTGTGTGTGTGTGTGTGTGTCAGAATTGGAAGATGTAGCATTGGACGCTTACTTTTTGCAGATGACCTAATTATGCTTAGCTCTTCCACAGATGACCTCTATTGGACCCCAGATACGTTCGTAGCTGTTTGCGCAGAAGACAAGATGAATATAAGTGTGGCCAAAACGGAAACATTTGTGGTTTCAAGACATCCCAGTGCACTCTATATGTGAGTGCAGTCCCACTGAGGCAGGTGGAGATGTTGGGATACCTTTGGGCCATATTCACGAGTGATGGAAAGTGGATCTTAGAGCTAGATACTCGAATAGGCTCAGCAGGCGTAATATTTCTGGAATTTGGCGGTTCTGTAGTATTGAAGCGGGAATTAAGACAGGAGGCAAAGCTGGCTCTTCAATATCTTTGAACCCCCATCCTCACGTATAATAATGAGAGCTCGGTAATGACCGAAAGAAAGTGGACACGAATCCAAGCGGCTGAAATGCGGTTCCTTCGAGAGTTTGAGGGGCTGACAAGACTCGACAGTGTCAGAAGCTCTGCAAATCAGAAAACCCTCAATACTCAACAGTTGCTTCTCCTTTTTAAGTGATCAGAGTTACGATGATAAGGGCACCTGGTCAGAATGCCATAAGAGAGACTCCCAGGAGGCCCTCTTTGCGAAGCCAGAGGGGCGGAGGCCACGGGGAAGGTCAATGACTCGCTGGATAGATTATATCCAAAACCTTGGGTGGACACTTCTGGGAGTTCACCAGAACATCTCAGCTTGGTGGGGGAGGATCGTGACCATTTGAAGTCCCACTTGCAGCTACTGTCCCCAAAACCTAATTAGGAAAGGTGGGCCTTGAAGATGGATTGATTGATGGAATAATTTTTTAATAATTTTTTTTCTATTATTATCATACAGAGTATGTATATATGTACAATTAAGATATATTACATTTTCTGCTCTGTACAAAATTCTGTACACAGTTTAAAGTACCTTCTTGCTTTTTAATATTTTTTTCTTTAAATATAAACACACACTTTTTTTTTTCATATCAATATCATCATTTGTTATTATTCACGGTATTGACATATACCTTACAATAATTTGCAGTCTATGTTTATGAAGATTAGATGAATAAGACGGGCTAAACTCTCCCCCCCTACTTCGAAGATACGGTTATCTTTAATGAAGAGAGTAGGATTAGCCTTCACTATTTATGCTGTTTGGTACTGTTTATGGATGGATTGAAGGCGTTGGATGACTGTGATTTGTGATGTGTATATATAAGTAAACTAGCTGATAGATTTAGGAGAGGATATATGATAGAGGTATTTAATTTGTTAAAGGGATTTTACAGGATTGATACTGATGATATTCTTAAGCCAGTGAAGGATGTGAGAGAAACGAGGGTCCATCCCTGGAGATTGTGTAAGAGTGTGGCTAACAAGGATGTTAGGACTAGATTTTTTACTTGGAGGGTTGTGAATGGGTGGAATGCTTTGCTAGAGGTGGTTGTGAATGCTTCAACTGTGAATGAATTTAAGGAGAGGTATGACACGAATTGTAAATAATGGTTTTTGTGTCAATGTCGGATCTCCCGCGATGAGTCTTTTGACTCCATGGAGACACCGTTAAAATAATAATAATAATAATAATAATAAAAGTGTAATAAAAGTGTAAATTTAATGCTATATTAAATGCCTTGGTATGTTTTCCAGATATGTTTTCGTATTTTAATGTTCTGTAGTTGTCATTTTTTTTTAATTTTTTTGGTAAGTTGTTGAGTAGCGTGGGTATCAGATGCGATCTCACAAAAGAACCGTATGAGTTGTTGAAAGGTCTAGGGATTTAATGAGTTGTTGTGGTCGTGTTATGCGATATGCGTCTCTATTGTTAGGACAGGTGATGTTGAAGTAATTTCTTAGTAACATTATGTAGTGTTTCAGAATTTAAATTCTCAGGATTCTGTGTATCGCCATGAGCGGTTCGGTTATTGGTTGTGTATAATGTCTCCAAATCACTGTTGACACGATTTTCCTGTGTAACATTTCTAATTTTGTTAGGTGGCTGTTTGATGTGTTTGAGTACACCGTTATACCGTACCTGAGTATAGATTCACAGATACCGTGACATAGGAGTTTATTTATGTTAGATGGAATCATGTCTTTTACTTGGAAGAGTTTTGCTGCGATGATGCGGAATTTAGGATGTAGGTAATCTATATGTTTTTTCCATTTAAGGTGGCCATTTAATGATGATGATGATGATAATCCTGAATCACATTTTATGATACAATAGAAGTAGTGATTCACCTTAAATCTTAACAGGTGAATACGAGGATCTACTGCCATCTCGTAGCTGTAAATTCTAAAACACATGTTACTTTATATAATACGTAAGTCAAGTCTACGGTCTAGTTTCGCGTAAGCCTCTAAATCTATTTAGAGCCTTAGTTTAGCGTTTTTAAGATAAATTCAGGAATGTTCCAGGGAGGCACCCAATGCAATGACAAAGATCAGTGAACTCTAGAACCAGCCAAGGAAAGACAGAAAAAATTCCTGTATTTTGTAACTAGAATCAAACTTATTAAGGAGTTGGGGTTTTAGATATAAATAATAAGCTCATTTTCAAAATATTTTGTCATCATTAATGTGAGGCTCGGTGGAAGTGGCCTTTACTTCTTTAATGCTAGGGCACCTGAAGGGGCCAGAAATGTGTCAAATAAGATTGATAGACAAAAGGATTATATAAAGTGTCGCTTTCATTAATTCATAGTTAAAAACTCTTTATAAAGTTTAATTTAGTGAAAAATCAGGGAAAGTGTTCTGAGGGATGCATATACTGTGTTAATTTCCCAATGTATGCCATTCACCATTTTGCTGTTATCCACTTTCCTATATAACAACCAATGATATATTTCATTATTTTATCATATGTCTCACTTAATTGTCTCAAAGTGTAATAATCAACACAATAGGTCTTGTCTACTCCCTATAAGGGAATAAAAGGCGTTAGCTTAATATTATTTTATTAAAATATTATATTATTAGTATTAAAATAATAATATAATATAATAATGATGATGATAGGCTTACACCTGTGTAGCTCAGAAGTGGCATGTACTGTTCATGGCGCTTGCCCGCACAAAGAAAGATCGTCGTAATCCTATTTTTTCACCGAATAGAGGAACTTCAATGAAGCGTTTTTTTTTTCCTCTCTTTCTACCGGATCCCAAACTAGTCTTTTTCTGGCCCGGGCAAGGTGTTTTTCTCCCCAGAACTCATGCTTTTCGTCCCTTAAAAGCAAGAAAATCCACCATAAAACCTGCACTATTTTCAGATAGTAAAGATTGTGTTAGCATAAGGACAACAAGAAAACCGCCATCTCTCAACTGACTCTCTTCCCGTGTATAAATACTAGTAGTCTTGCGCCAGCTATATCTGATTGGCTATCTTTGGAGATTGAACTTACCCCCTTAGTGTCCGAAAGTTAGTAGGAAAACGGCCTCGCCTACTCCCTATAGGGAAATAAAAAGATTTAGTTGATTTTCTTTATATTAGGCTATGGAATGGACCCTGTAGAAGTGACATTTTTTCCATTTTGCTAGGTCTCTAGAAGAAAGCTATTGTTTGAGTATGGTGTCTATCTAAAATTAATTTTCTAGCGCTTTTTTTTTTTTCAATCGATACCGATTTAGTGAATTACGTTATTTTGTCTTTCTTTCGTAAACTGGGGTTTTTCCCTCTCGAAAACTCAAGAAAATCGACAGTAGAACACCCACTCTTTCACATAATGAATATAGTGTTGGAGTTAGTGATCAAAAGATGGTGATACTTTTCCCGTCTTTTCAATGGATGTCATTAATCATTATTGATAGTCTTTTGATAGCTATCTCTGAATGAATACCAGTAGATAGTCAACTTCCCCAGCAGGCACCAAAATTAGATATAATTAAAGCAGCATTGCCTTCTCCCTGTAAAAAAGAAAATAAAAGGAGTTTGTGTTATTATGATTATTATTATTAATAAACTAGTATTTCTATAAAGTCCAAAGATTCATTGTTTAAGCTCCAAAAATATTATTGATAATATACCTATCATACTTCCTAAATTACATCAAATCCTATCACCAGAAACACAAAGTAACTATTATTCTCATAATCCTTATCATACCCTCTTTAAGCTGATTCACCAACGAAGCACTGACAACCAATTTATGTTACCAATTTCTACTTATTAACGAACCTCATGATCAAAATTCTGTATCTCATATCTTTGTAAACTACAACTTTACTCAACCTCAAACAATGACCTCTTGTTCCTTCCTTCATTCCACCTTGCATATATTGAAGAATTTCTCTCCTCTCCATTCTGTACAACCCTTTTAGCAGCTGGTATATTTGTATCATATCGTCTCTCTCTTACTTATATCTGCCAATTTTAGTATCATACAAATTATTAATCTTCTGATAAGAAGCATTCCACAATCTTGACGTTGTCTTAGTGATTTCTCCTTTTTGAATCTTTTCAAAGAGGTCCATATTCTAGGCAAGCAAATCTGAACACAATAGCCCGCATGTGTGATTATAAGACTTGTGTAGCCCTTTGGAAATGACGTTTGCAACCATAGTGTTAGGCTACCAGGAACACTACTAATTCACTGTTAGTCGTCGACTAGAGGAACTGTGTAAGCATCCATTCGATGCGTGCTTGGTGATTCAATCTCTGGAACTAGCAGACAGGTATTTTTTCCCTTGTATACTACATTACGGTTCATGAGACGGAGTAAGGTGCCCGTCGTACTCTCCTAACCAGATGTCATTTAATATCATATTAGTTTAGACCAGCTATCACTGAGTGGCTAAAGGAAAAGACTGACCTTTCAGACTAAAAAAAAGTTATTATTATTATTATAACGGTGTTTTCATGGAATCAAAAGACTCATTGCAGGAGACTACATTGACATACTAACTATTATTCACATAATACGTGTCATTCTTCTCCTTAAATTCATTCACAGACGAAGCATTCACAACCACCTCTGGCAATATATTCACCCTTCCCAACCCTTCAAATAAAAAAACTAGTCCTAACACCCTTGTTTACCACACTCTTGCACAATCTGCAGGGATGCCCCTCGTTCTCTCCCTTACTGCATTAAAAAAAGTCATCAGCATCAATCCTCTAAAATCCCCTTTAATAATTTATATGCCTCTATCATATCCCCTCTCCTACATCTATCAGCTAACATTTGGAGCCCACAGACCTTCGATCTATCCTTGTAGGAAACATCCTACAGACCTGCAGCAATCTTTGTAACTCACTTCTGAATCTTCTCCACAATTTCTTCGTCACCAAGAAATCCAGGCGACTAGATCTGCTCCCAATAGTCCAAATGGGATCTTATTAATGACGTATAAAGTGGGATAATCATTTCGTTATCCCTGCTTGTCATTGTGTTCCTCAACAACTGCTTAATTTGATGTTTTGGCAGCCTTTGCAATATGCCCTCTAAACGTAAGATCTCTGTTCAAAATAAGTCCCTTGTCTCGTTAACTTCTTGCAGTTCACTTCCATCAATATAGTAAACAGCATGTGATCTCATCCTCCCGAAGTGCATCACCTTACACTTAGCCACGTTAAACTTACAGCCATTTACCTTAGCCCATACCGTCATCCTACATGATATCTACATCACCTGAATTGACTATCGCTCTTCCTAATTTTTGCGCCATCAGCAAACAGATGGATATTTCCTTTCAAATTATTTCCAATATCATTAATATACAAATTAAACAATAGAGGACCAAGCAGTGAGTTCTGATGTGCACCACTAGTCACCTGCCTTCTCCTGGACTCAACTCCTCCATAAACCACTCTGATATCTGTCCACTACCCACCCTCTAATCCAAATCACTAGCTTTGGATCCATATCTATTTGCTCAATTTATTCCGTGTTGAAGCCTACCTAATGCCTTTGCAGGATCCACCAGTTAGATAGGGATAAATGACGTCAGCGGCTTTGTGTTGTGTTTTTCTGCGTCGCAATAATTGTTGTTGATGATGTTTTTCACGAATAATAATAATAATGTTAAGAAATATCGATTGAGGGTTTGCAACAACAAATGTTTTTTGTAGTGGCGCGTGCATCGCTCTTATAAGGAGCATTATTTAATTGTACTTCGGAACTATGCTTTTTGTCAGTCTTCTTAGAGTTATGTCACTTTGAAAATTGCACTTTATGAGATAAGATTTCGTTTTCATTTTTTATAATAAGCTTCTTATTACTTCTGTTCACTTGATTATTTGCATAAACATGGGAAAGCGACAGCATCAGAAGGATAAAATGTGAGCTCCTTTCACCATATGATAAAGTTGCAATAACAGTAGTTAGCATGAACTAAATCTGTTATACAGTCATGGACGTAAATATTCGCATACTGTAGCTGAAAGAGAAAAACTACAATTATTGCTATTAGGAAAAGAATCTGATACAAGAGTTTGTTATAGATTTACTCTTTATTAATCGAAGTATATATATATATAGCATCGCACACCTTTTAATTTCATTCATGATATTTTGTTCCATTGATATCTGTTGTCCTAAGTATATGTAATGATCTGCTTGCTTAATTTCCTCATTATTGATTTTTATTATTTCTGGTTGGACATAACTATTGAACATAACTTGGGTCTTCTTTAGGTTTATCTTTAGGCCTGCTGTTCTGCTAGCAAAATAGCTCATGGATACGAGCCTGTAATTCATGTGCAGTTGAAGTAAAGATAACTATGTCATCTGCAAAGCATAAATGGCTTAAATATCTTGTATTTATCTTCAGACCTTTCCCTTCCCAATCAACAAGTTTGAATATTTCTTCTAGGCATGCAGTGAATAATTTTGGAGATATTGTGTCACCCTGTCTTATACCTTTCTGTATTCTCACAGTAGAGATGTTTCCATTGAGATGAATTGCTACTGTGGCATTGGTGTATGCTGATTTGATGGTCTGATGTAGGCCTCTTCCACTTGTTGTTTTCGTAATGCTTTAAGTATTGCACAAGTTTTAAGTGAATTGATGGCTTTCTCATAGTCAATAAAACCAAGACATAGTGGTACTGATATTCATTACACCGTTCAATAATCTGCTGTACAACTTGAATATAGTCCATTGTACTAAAGCCATTTCGAAAGCCTGCCTGTTCTTTTGATTGTGCTAGGTCCAGAGTCGCACAAAGTCTATTAGCTAAGACTTTTGTAAACACTTTGTAGACCACTGATAGTAGACTGATAGGTCGGTAGTTCGTCAGGTCTTCTATCTCACCTTTTTTACGTATCAGTAATTCTCGGTAGCCTTCTTCCATGTTGTTGGTACATCATTTTTCTTCAGGCATCAAGTAAATAGTTTTGCTAAGAGTTCGTAGATTATTTCTTCACATGTTTTTAGAAGTTCAGCTATAACTCCATCCTCACCTGCAGCTTTCCCATTTTGGAAGCTTTGGATGCTCTGCATAACTTCTTCTGGTAGAATCTGTGGTACTTCAGCTGTGTTGTAGTTGTCTTCTTCATTTAATTCATCATCCTGGTATAATATTGAGTAGAATTCTTGAATTCTTTTTGCTATTGCATATCTATCTCTGGTAATGGTCCCGTCTTGTAGTTTGACTGCAACCATCTATTTGCTGTTCATCAATTGCTGTTTGGCTCTTTTGAGACTATGGTTGTTTTCAATTGTTTGTTGTATGAATTTACAATTGAATTTTCTTATTTCTTCTGTGATACGTTTTTTGATTGTTTTGCATAATTCTGTGTATTCAATTTTATTCTGTAGGTTAATTGATTGTTTCATTTCTCTTCGTTGCTTCGTAAGCTGTTTTGTTTCTTCAGAGATTTTGTCTTGTTTCTGTTCTGTGGTACCAGCTATTTCAAGTGAGCATTGTAAAAGGTTTTGGATAATAATGTCATTTTCTAATAGATCAGCATTGTCATCTATAAAAAGATGTTTAAATCTGTTGTTTAGTTCGTGTTGGTATATATCTTTTTTAATGTTGAGTTTGTGTACATCTATGTTTTGCTTTGATTTCCTAAACATTTTTCTTCTTTCTATTTGGCAGTTTATTTGAATCTTACTGCGTACCATACGATGGTCACTTCCAATGTTGAAGGTGTTTATAACAGAGATGTTTGAAAGATGTTTTTCTTATTGCTGAGGATAAAGTCAATTTCACTAGTTTTTCCATTTGGACTTTTCCATGTCCACTTTCTGTGTGTTTTTTTTTTTGAAGAAGGAATTCATGATGTATAGGTTTTCTTTTTCTGCAAATTCTATTAACCTTGCTCCTCTGTCATCTCTCATGCCATATCCAAAATTCCCATTGAGCTTTCACCGGAATGTTGAATACCAATTCTAACATTAAAGTCTCCCATTACAATTCTGAAATGATGTTTTCCTTTAGTGTAGAGCTGGGATATATCATGATAGAAGGCTTCAATTTCTTCGTCAGTATGACTTATTGTTGGTGCATAGATTTGGACGATCTTAAGAGTGTATCTTTTCGAGATTTGAACAACAATACTTGCTATTCGATCAGATACACTGTCAAATTCTATTATGTTGTTCTTCAGTTTTTTGTTGATCAAGAATCTAACTCCACTGATTCTTTCTTTATCTTGACCTCTATAATATAATGTCTCCATTTTTTAATCGAAGAATTTCTTCACCATTACGTTTGACTTTGCACAGTCCAAGAATGTCCCATTTTAGTCACTTTAGCTCTTCAGTTATTTCAGTTAACCGTGCTTCACTGCTCAGAGTCCTACAGTTTAATGTTCCAAGCTCTAGTTTCCAATGGCAGCATGATCTGTTTACCTGGGGATTCTTAGCACCCTCTGCCTTAATGTTTAACTGCCTACTGCCATAGGTAGTAACAATCCGGCCTCCAGGGAGGAATACATGGATAAGAAATCAAACCAAAGTCTCTGACATCATAGGAAGAGTGAAACATCTGAAGTGGCAATGGGCTGGGCATATTGCCAGAAGACAAGATTAGCGATGGACAAAAGAAGTATTGACTGGATTCCACGAGAGAAAAAATGACCGTGATGCCGACAGAAATCACAGTGGATTGATGATATCATCAGATTTGTAGGAGTGACATGGAAAAGGAGAGCCATGGACAGAGAATGTTGGAGTAATCTTGGAAAGGCCTTCATCCAGCAGTGGATCGATAATGGATGATGATATATATATATATATATATATATCAATAAATAACAGAAAATTTCGTTTTTAGAAAAATATACATTCTCAATATTTGCATTTTAGGCTGGACAAATGTATTCATACAGCAACATAAAAGTACACTTTTAAGAAATGAAAGAATAAAATACTTGCACTTCAATACTTAGTATGCATTCCCCCTTTTATGAGTAACATCCCTCAATCTCTTTGCCATGGAATAAACGGAGTTGAAAGAGTTGGTTGTCCTCAGAAACTTGCTTAGAACGATGAAGAACAACCCAAAAACGATTGTCCCAGAAATATCAGCACATGTAGATACACACTTTGAAAAATAAGTTTCCCCAAGAACTATTTGCAGGCATTTGCAACCAAGTAGGGTACAGAGCCAGAGTACCTAGAAGAAAGCCTACATCAGTAAGAACAACAGAAGCAGATTAATATTTGCTCAAGTATGTAAGTATAGGAACAGATTTTTGGGACAAGGTGTTAATTACTGAAAAATTAAATTTAACATTTTCCATACTGGCAGTAGAAGTTTGGTGTGGAGGAAGTCCAACACTGAGTTTGAGCCATATGACCTCCAAGCTACAGTTTAACATGGAGATGGTGGAGTTATGGTCTGGGGCTATATGCCAGCCTCAGGAGTTGGGAATCGAGTAATCATTGAGGGAACCATGGATAGATTTGCTTATTTAAACATCTTGAAGAAACATTTGCAGTAGAATGTTGATGATTTAGGACTTGGGGATGTTTTACTTCCAGCAGACATTGTCTGTCTCTGGTTGCTCCGTCACTCCTCACACACTGAAAACTCCAGCTCAGTCTCCAGACTTAAACCAATAGAGCATATTTGGAGTGATGAATAAGAAAACTAGAATAAGAACACATGAAATAACTAGCAAAAATACATGAAAGAGGTAATTTTGCAAGAGTGGGACAAAATTAAGTCTGAAACAACCAAGCCACTTGTTTATTCCATGCCAAAGAGATTGAGGGAAGTTTTCCATAAAAGGGGAATGCATACTAGTATTTTGTTCTTTTGTTTCTTAAAAGTGTGGCTTTATGTTGCTGTATGAATATTTTTCTCCAGTCTAAAATGCAAATATTGAGAATGTATATTTATTTATTTTTCTAAAAACGAAATTTTCTGTTATTTATTGATATGTATATATTAATGAATGAAGAGTAAATCTATAACTAACTCTTATGTCTTATTCTTTTCATATCAGCAGTTACTTGTTGTTTTTCTCTTTCAGCTACAGTGTATGAATATTTATAACCATGACTATATATATATACAGGGTGTTCGGGATAAATTTGACATATTTATAATTAATTATATTTTTCCGTAAGTTACATGTATTAACACACACTTCTCTTCATTTAAAAGTTTGGACCCTTCTTCATTCATATACAAGATGTCAGAAAGGATGGATAGCTGGAACCCACCTGAATCATGGAAGAGAATAACTTGTATCATGATGATTCGTGCCCGCCATCAAAATAAGGATATTACGACTGCTGCCCATTGCTCCCTGAATACAGTAAAAACAATCAGGCATGAACTAGAGACTTGCAATGGTGACTACGAGGATGTAGCAAGAAGAAAGATCCCTAGCAGACGATCTGATTGCGTTCGTACAGCAGAATTCCTCGCAAATCTGCAGGAACAGGTGTTGAAGAACCCTGGCATTGGAATTCGGGCTTTGTTCGTGGAGTTGCTAACTGTAGTCAAGCCCTGGATAACAAGGGTAGCCAATGGTAGGCCGTATGTATGGCAGCAGGATTCGGCCCCTTGCCACACCTCTGGGAAAAGTCAAAAATGGTTGTCTGAAAATTTCTACGACTTCACCAGTCCAAATGTTTGGCCTCCAAACTCCCCAGACCTTAACCCCATGGATTATTTTGTATGGGGCGCAGTTGAAAAAGACACCAATCGCACTTCCAGTAATACAAAAGCCCAGTTAATGGATAAAATTAAAACAGTTTTTGCGGCCCTTCCCAGGGAGACTGTAGCATCAGCTTGTTCGAGGTTCCGAAGCAGAATTGAAGCTGTGATCGATGCTAATGGTGGTTATTTTGAGTAAATCTTGTTGATAGTATTGTAATTAACTCTGCCTGAAATGTTTTTTTGTCAATTCATTAAATTTAATAGATACAAAGAAGATTTTCTTTTTCCTTACGAAACTGTCAAATTTATCCCGAACACCCTGTATATATGTGTGTATTTCATATCATCTTTTGTTCCTTCTTAATTAGATATAATGAGTACTAAGAAAAATTAATACTTTTTTAGGATACATTTTATCATATATTGAAGTCATTCAACTGTGTAACTTCTTCTTTGATCACCATTGTGTTCAAAGAACTGATCATAGAAAGAATAAAAATAAATAAAATAATTTAATTTCAAAAGAATGATTTTGGTATTGTGACCACATCTTTATTAAGATAAAAAGGATAAACAAACCCCACAAGTTTCGTATGTCGTTTGACTTGCATCTTCAGGGGGTTACAGGTAACTAAAAGTTTAAACACAAGAAATGAGGGTTTAATTTTTAATTTGATGAATAGTTAGACTGCCATAACAACATCTAATGGGCTATTTTGAGTAATTTCTCATTTCTTGTGTTTAAACGTTTAGTTACCTGAAACCCCTGAAGATGTAAGTCAAATGACATATGAAACTTGTTGGGTTTGTTTATCCTTATTTATCTTAATAAACATGTAGTCACAATACCGAAATCTTCTTTTGAACTGCTAAACCACAGAAACCCATGCCTACAATAATTTAATTTCATTTGGTTACCAAAGCTAAAATAGGTGTAGCTCCTTCAGCCTAACTTTGTGAAAATTATGGTTAACTGGACACCACTCTTCATCTAGCACTGACAGTAAGCTCAATTAAACAGTCATTTAAGGCTGAATTTCATGAAAAGATTACTGCAGAAAATTGCTGCTTTTCATGGTCATTAACAATATCGGCTAACTTAGTTATCAAGAAAAAGCCAAAAATGACTGTCTCAGAAACATCATCGCCTGTAAATGCACACTTTGGAAAACAAATTATTGACTAATTTGCAACTACCCAAAGAAGGGCCTAGAAAAAGTTCCTCTTGCCACTGACTGGAAGTGAACTTGTAATGGTCATATTTTGGGCATATAGCATTAGTGGATTACATAGGCAACTTCATGGAAGGAACACAAGCATTATTCACTTAATTCTTATTATAAATCCTTAAACTCATTCAAATGCAATGCACCTTCAGCTCACTGATAATATTTACTCTGCTTGTTTACCACTTCCCAAGGGGGGAGAACACCGTAGTCCTTCTGTACTGATCACATTCCTAATTAGTTTTCAGGGTGGCCCTTTGTTCTAACTCCTGCCATGCACTGAGTGACTTCATCTTCACTATATAAAATTTCTTGTATTAAGCTTGAGATTAGCTACCTTTATTTGTTCCATCAAAGGCCAACTCCCTCTCTCTCTCTCTCTCTCTCAGTTATTGGTATGTAGGAACTGAGACAGGAAGATCAACCATTATCTGCATAGAAGAACATGAAAAATATCTGCAGTAATGAGTATGCTTTAGATACTACTCATAGAATCAGTTAAAAAAAACAAAATGCTCCATTTCAGCAAGTTTAAAAGAGAAACACTGTTTTTACAATCCAGCTGCTCTCAGAATTCAGCCTAATTTGAATAGATACAGGTGCATAAAACTTCACGAAATCTAGGGAACGTTAATCTTAAACGATTTCAGTTTATACAGAGATCCCAATAGCTTCTCACAAAGGGTACTCAACCTAGTTAGGACTCTAGTCTTTCATCCTCATTTTCGTATGTGTTATCATTTTTATATTGTTCTCCCTATCGATGTCTCTGTGACTGACAGAATATTGGAAGAATTAAATAGTGTTTTTAAATCTTTTTCCAGTGCTGTTTTACTGTATTAATCATCTGACATGAGAATCTATAAAATTTCCATAGCAACTCTAGTTTCTGTCATATCCACTCATTTCTGCCTGTCACTGAAATTTTGTAACCAACAAGTCTCTGATTTAGCCTTACCTCAAGTATTCCACAGAGTTGTCATCTTTGTCACCCACTTCTGAAACCTCTCCACCCTTTCTTCATCCCTGCAATATTTCTGGTGACTAAAACCAAATATACTAATCCAGATGTGATCATATCAAGGCTGCCTTACTTAAAAGAGGAACAATAACTTTCTTGTCCCTGTTTGTCAGCATGTTTGTGAATTACAGTGCAATCCTTTTTGCTATTTTTTCCACTTTCGAATCATATTTGAGTGCAGGTAGTGTAAATACTTCAAAGCTCATTATGATAGATATGTTGCAAATTGAGTGGGCCTTAGATGATTTGTCTGGACTCCATGGAGGTTACTAAATATTATAATAATAATATCCTTAGACTTATTTTCATTTATCACTCATATACCTAGGCCTCATCAGCTGTTTGCACTATAATACATTGCAAGATTCTGAATCCATTGTCCAAAATGTTATTTTATTCAAATCCTCTGAATAATTGTTATACTTTAATTTACTATATTGTGTTTCCATTTTGTCATTGTCAGCAAAGAGCTGATTATGATTTGATGATCCTCTATGGGTCATCTCTGTCATCAGCATTGTATTGAATTGCATTTTGTTCATTTTATGCAATAGATTTATGATAGTTTCTCAATTGCCTTTTCAAAGTTTGGCTGTATTATGACATAACCATTTCCTTTATCCAAATGTTATTTTATTTATAGAAAGGAATAAATTACTAAGGCAAAGTTTTGTCATTCACAAACTTGTGCTTTCCCACCATAACATCATGCTGCTCTGTATATTCCTCAAATCTGACTGCTGCTTTCCTCAGCATTTTTCAGTACCTCAGTCTCTGCTCCTGAGATACAGACCTCTCTATAATTTGCTACCTCTACTTTGAAGTCTCAGAATATCTTACTTATAGAATTGTCTTATTTTTTTTTACACTCACTTGAAATACTTCTCTTGCTGAGATTTAAAATGCATGGTTCTAGGCACTACCAATTTTCTTGCAGTTTCTTGTAACGTGCAGTCTGATATGCCATCTAATCCATAGTGGATTACATTGAGATTTTGTAATACCTTGACAACCTCCTGTTTGTTTACCTCTAACATAAATTCGTGGTGCATTATAACTCTTGCTGAATTATCTCCATCTGGATGATATGCTCTACACAGTAGTCACTCAGTAATTCACCTGATTTTATGCTGCTTTCATGGAAGTGATTTATTATTATTATTATTCCTGACATCTCCAAGGAGTCCGAAGACTAATCGCGGGAGGACACCTACAACTGTCTCAACCACTACACCGAACCTCTACTACGAATCATCTCCATCAACGCCATCTACCGCCCACATCAACCACAACTAGTATTTTTTGTCTTTAAATTGCATGTGTTCTGAAGAGCCGATTTGTCTGTATGCGGGATGAAAAACCTGAGTTTCCGGGAGAAAAAACCCTGCTACCTCCGTATGAGATCAGCTAACTCACCTTCGATTGAAATGGTCCAGATAAAGATTCCTCCCGTCGCGACGAGAATCGAACTTAGGCCTATTCCAATCGAAGGGTGCAATGTACCGTCCTTCCAATTGTGCTACGGAGGCGCTCCATTCTCATAGTCTGTCTTGCAATTTTCCATTTACCTGGTGATTTCCTTCATTTTCTACAGTATTTTCTTTTTGTTCTGTTGTTGTATAATAATACCACTTTATTTAGCTAACTCCCTCCTAATAAAAATTTCCGATTTTGCTCCTCTCAAACCTCTTGATCATTTCCCGTGCACCTGATGGAAACCGCTTTCTAAATTTTGTTATAATTGATTGCTCATTTTTTCCACATATATATTATTATTATTACGGTCAACTCCAAGGAGTCCATTGACTCATCGAGGGAGGCCCTAACATCATGTCAAGAACAACTATTCGACATTCACACAGTATCTATCATACCTAGCCTTGAACTCATTCATGGCCATAGCCCACAACAGACTCTGGCAGCTTATTCCACTCATTCACCACTCTCCAAGTAAAAAACCTAGCTCTAACACCCTTGCTAACCACACTCTTGCCCAGCTTCCATGTATGGCCCCTAGTTCTCACGCCACCAGTCCTATTCTCAAAAATATCTTCTGAATTAATCTTATAGAAACCCTTCAGTAATTTGAATGTCTCAATCATATCACCCCTTTTCCACTTATCAACCAATTTCTGCAACCTACAAATCTTCAACCTGTTTTCATAAGGTTCATTCCATAGACCTGCTATCATCTTGGTCAGTCGTCTCTGGATCCTCTCCACCTCTTCCCCATCAAGAAGAAACCCCGAGCCAAGATCTGGGCACAGTAGTGAAGATAGGGGTCTTATCAAGGCTCAATATAGAGGAACAATAACTTGTTTGTCTCTGCTTGTTAAAGTGTTTTTCAGCAACCAAGTGATTTGATGAGCTGATTTAGCCACTTTTGCGATGTTCCCCCTAAACTTCAACTCTCTATCCACCAACACTCCAAAATCCCTGGCCTCGTCAATCTCCTGGAGTACATTTCCACCAATGTGATATACTGCTGCTAATCTTTTCACCTCAAAATGCATAACCTTACATTTTGCCACATTAAATTGACATCCATTCTCCTTAGCCCAGTCCTCCAAACTATCCAAATCATCCTGCAAAATTTTGACATCCTGTGCACTCACTATTGCTCTACCCAACTTTGCATCATCAGCAAACAAATGAACACTTCCTCTGAGATCCTTTCCTATATCGTTAATGAACAAATTGAACAGTAGTGTGATCCAAGAACAGAACCCTGTGGCAAGCCACTATGCTGTCTTTTGGACTCTACTCTTGAATAAACCACTCTCTGATATCTCTCCATCAACCACCCTGCTATTCATCTCACCAACCCTATATCCATCCCCATATGCTGCAGTTTACTGATTAGAATTCCATGTGGTATCCTGTCAAAGGCCTTAGCAAGGTCCAGTAGAATCATTGTAAACCCATTACCCTTATCTAGTTCAGCCATCACTGTGTTATAGAATGTGAGCAAGTTACTGAGGCATGATCTACCCTTCACAAAACCATGCTGTCTCCCATACAGTATCCCATTTTCATCTATCCAATCCTGTATTTTCTTCTTGATTATTTTCTCCAAGATCTTGACAACAATTCCTGATATGCTAATCGGTCAGTAATTTACAACAGCAGTCTTGGAACCTCTGTTATGCAGTGGAACTATTTTCCCCTCTTTCCACCGTCTCGGGACTAACCCATACCTGAGACTCAAACAAAATTGTCAAGGGCACTGACAATTCTTTAGCCGCATCACGTACGACATCGAGCTGGTAAACCATCCAATCCTGGTATACCTGCAAAATTTTGATATTTTGTATTTATATAATTTTTGTAAATTTGGATATTTTGAGTAATAATTGGTGAATTTGCATAGTATTTACATAGTATTGTTTACTTTTAGTATTTTAGCGTGTCTGGGTGATTTCTGTGCGTTTTTTGAGAATTTTAATAGAAAATTGATAGATACGATTATCTGTGCACATGACTCCCATAAAGAGGAATACAAAGATGGCGTCCAGGTCGTCATATTTGTCTAAAAATTTTAACTTAAAGGATTTGATTCGGTGTACCGTTTGCGAAATGTATGCATTGAGGAGAGCGGTTGGAGCTGGTTAAACAACGATAGTGGAGTGAATGTGTGCAAAAAGTGTAAAGAATGTGAGGATTTAAAGAGTGTTTCAGGTCGTGTGAGTGATATCGTTGTTGAAAGTGAGAATCTAGATAACAGTGATATGCGAGGTATGAATGGTGATATTTACGAGGTAGTACCTGATAGCTGTGAGCGTGGCGTTGAAAGTGAGAATGAAGATAAACATACAGAACGATTGAATGAATCATTGGAGAATAAAAATGATAACATTGATGCAATGAGTGAGATCGCTCTATTACGCGGAGCGATACATACGGCAAATCGGCAGCTGGAGCGTTGGCAAAAATGTTTGCCAAGCGTACCGACTAATAATCGGCAAAAGTATGATAGAAAAAATAAGGGTATGATAGTGAGTGTAAACAAAATGAAAGATCGAGTGTTGTATGGAGATTCCTTAGTAAGAGGTGTGTTAGTTGAGTTTACCAAAATCGTACCAACCTGGTGCGAACGTGAAGAATGTAAGCGAGTCAATTAGAATGCAAAAGCAATGGGTGAAAGAATTGATAGTGGTAGCAGGTACAAATGATTTGAAAGGAAACAAAATTGCTATGAGTGAGGAAGTGAAGGAATTGTTGAGGTAACAAAAGAGAAGAGTAAGAGAGAGAGAGAGAGTTAGGATGGCTAGTCTGTTGCTGTGGTATGACAGTGAAGAGTATAGAAGGAGGGCCATAATTGCTAATGACTTTATGCATGAATTATGCAGGATGAGTGGTGTGGAATTTGTGGATGTGTGGAATGAGTTCGATGGGCGAAAGGATTTATATAAAATGGATGATTTACATTTGAATGGATTTGGTGTACGGAGACTTGAAAAGATGTTGTCGAATGTAGTGAAGTGAATGTACAGAATCAGGGAAACTAGAGTTATTAAGAGGGAGGAAGTAGATATGCAGACTTTAGAGTGACAGTTGAGTGTGTGAAAGTGTGTAATATGCCCAAGCAAGTAGGAAAGACCACAAATCAGAATGGGATAGTTTGTATAACGCATCAAAATAGGAATGGGACAAATCAGCTTCTGCAATTCATGTATACTAATGCCAGAAGTATTAGGAACAAGAAGGAAGAATTTTTGGCCTTGGTTGGCACTTCCAGATCACAGGTTATTGGCATTACTGAAACATGGCTGACAGAAGATGACACAGCTAGTGGGATTGAATGTGAGGGGTATGGTGTGTTCAGGAGTGACAGGGAGAATAAAATGGGTGGAGGAGGGTTATTGATGATAGCTGATGAGCTATAACCAAGGAGAATAGAAGCAGAACTGCAGGATAAAGAAAAGAGCATGTTTGAGTCTATTTGGTGTGAGATTGAAACTAGCAGAACAAAATATACAGTTGGGTGCTGCTATAGACCAGGTGATGGAATAGATGATGGAGATAGTATGCATAAGCAAATAGAAGAAATGAGTGGAAGGAGGGTAATTATTATGGGAGATTTCAACTATGGTAACATTGATTGGAAGGACAGGACAGGACACACGGGAGGAAGGAATTGGATTTTATGAATCAGGGAAACTAGATTTATTAAGGGGGGGGGTGAGTAGATATATAGCCCTAAGGGAGGCAGTTGAATGTATGAATGAATATAATATGCCCGAGCGAATAAGGACAACAAATCAGAATGGGATAGTTAATATAAGGCATCAAGGTAGAGTTGGGGCTAATGAAATCTTAAATTCATGTACACTAATGCTAGGAGTATTAGGAACAAGAAGGAAGAGTTTTTGGCCTTGGTTGGCACTTCCAGACCACAGGTTATTGGTATTAGTGAACCATGGCTGACTGTAGATGATATTGCTAGTGGGATTGAATGTGATGGGTATAGGGTGTTCAGGAATGACAGGGAGAATAAAATGGGGGGGGGGAGTATTGTTGATGATAGCTGATGAGCTACAGCCAAGGAGAATAGAAGTTGAATTGCAGAATAGAGAAAAGAGCACATTTGAGGCTATTTGGTGTGAGATTGTGGCTAACAGAACAAAATATACAATTGGGTGCTGCTATAGACCAGGTAATGGAAAAGATGGTGGTGACAGTATGCACAAGCAAATAGAAGAAATGAGTGGAAGGAGGGTAATTATTATGGGAGATTTCAACTATGGTTGCATTGATTGGAGTGAGGAGAGGACACACGGGAGGAAGGAAATGGATTTTATGCGATTATTAAGGGATAACTATCTGCAACAGCATGCAATGGAAAATACTAGGAGTCAGAGAGTGCTTGACCTAGTAATTACATCTGAGGATTTGAATGTAACAAATATGACCACTTTGCCACCAATTGGTGAGAGTGATCATAGGGTCTTGACTTGGGAGGTGGCTAAAGTGTGGAATTTACAATTAATACAGGGTACATGTGGAATTATTGGGCTGGAAAGTATGACAAGCTTAAGAGTTTGATTGGTTCAGTGCCATGGCATGTACAACTGCAAAGATTAGAAGTTGATAGTGCATGGGAGGCAGTTAATAAGTGTTTGCATGAAGCAATGGCTGACTGTATACCTAGAGTCCGAATAATAAATCAAGTTGGGGTTAAATGGATGAATAACACGATTAAGCTTGAGCTGCAAAAAATGAAACAACTATGGAGGGAATTTAAGGAGAAAGGTGACTGGCAGGCACATGAAAGGTATAAAGCGCAGGCTAGAAAGGTAACGAGTGTGGTAAGAAAAGCAAAAAAGGATTATGAAAGAACATTGGCCCTGCAAGCTAAATAGAATAACAAACAGTTTTTTTGATATGTTGCAAGTAAAAGAAAAAATATATATGGCAGAACGATTTTAAAGAATGCTGATGGTAGGGAGGTAACCGAATCAGTAGATATAATTGAATTACTGAACGAGCACTTTGCAAGAATATATCATCCAGGTGGTGACATTGCAGAAATGAATGAACCAATAGATTATATGCGAATTGTGGTGAATGAAGTAGAGGTGAGTAGTCTATTGCAAAACCTCAATGTCAATACATCTGTGGGATTGGATGGCATGTGTCATTCGTGAAGCAGCTAAAGAATTGTTAGTACCCTTGACCATTTTATTTAATTTGAGTCTCGTCTCGGGTCTGGGTTAGTCCTGAGAGGAAAATAGTTCCACTGCATAAAGGAGGTTCCAAGACTGCTGTTGTAAATTACCAACCGATTAGCATATCAGGAATAGTTGTCAAAGTCTTGGAAAAATTCGTAAAGAGAAGAATACAGGTTTGGATAGATGGAAATGGGATACTGTATGGGGACAAAATGATTTTGTGAAGGGTAGATCATGCCTCAGTAACTTGCTCACGTTTTATAACACAGTGACGGCTGAACTGGATAAGGGTAATGAGCTTACAGTGAATCTACTGGACCTTGCCAAGGCCTTTGACAGGATACCACATGAAACTCTAATCAGTAAACTGGAGCAGATGGAGATAGGAGGGTGGTTGATGGAGAGATACTAGAGAGTGATTTATGCAGGAGTTGAATCCAAAAGACTGCTTGTGACTAGTGGTGTGCCGCAGGATTCTGTTCTTGGACCACTACTTTTCAATTTGTTCATTAATGATATAGGAAAGGATCTGAGAAGAAGTGTTCACATGTTTGCTGATGATGCAAAGCTGGGTAGAGCAATTTGGAGTGCACAGGATGTCAAAATTTTGCAAGATGATTTGGATAGGTTGGAGGACTGGGCTAAGGAAAATGGATGTCAATTTAATGTGGCAAAGTGTAAGGTTATGCATCTTGGACCACTACTTTTCAATTTGTTCATTAATGATATAGGAAAGGATCTGAGAAGAAGTGTTCACATGTTTGCTGATGATGCAAAGCTGGGTAGAGCAATTTGGAGTGCACAGGATGTCAAAATTTTGCAAGATGATTTGGATAGGTTGGAGGACTGGGCTAAGGAAAATGGATGTCAATTTAATGTGGCAAAGTGTAAGGTTATGCATTTTGGGGTGAAAAGATTAGCAGCAGTATTATCACATTGGTGGAACCATACTCCAGGAGATTGATGCAGCCAGGGATTTGGGAGTGTTGGTGGATAGGGAGTTGAAGTTTAGGGGGCACATCGCAAAAGTGGCTAAATCAGCTCATCAAATCACTTGGCTTCTGAAAAACACTTTAAGAAGCAGAGACAAACAAGTTATTGTTCCTGTGTATTGAGCCTTGATAAGACCCCATCTAGACTACTGTGCCCAGATATGGGTGCCAGGGTTTCTTCTTGATGGGGAGGAGGTGGAGAGGATCCAGAGACGAGTGACCAAGATGATAGCAGGTCTGTGTAATGAACCTTATGAGAACAGGTTGAAGATTTGTGGATTGCAAAAATTGGTTGATAGGTAGAAAAGGAGGGATATGATTGAGACTTTCAAATTACTGAAGGGTTTCTATAAGATTAATCCAGAAGATATTTTTGAGAATTGGATTGGTTGGGGGAGGACTAGGAGCCATACATGGAAGCTGGGCAAAAATGTGGTTAGCAGGGGTGTTGGAGCTCGGATTTTTACTTTGAGAGTAGTGAATGAGTGGAATAAGCTGCTAGAGTCTGTTGTGGGCTATGGCTGTGAATGAGTCCAAGGCGAGGTATGATAGATACTGTGTGAATGTCGAATAGTTGTTCTTGACATGACGTTAGGGCCTCCCGCGATGAGTCTGTCGACACCTTGGAGTTGCCCGAAATAATAATTCACAGATGTATTGACATTGAGGTTTTGTAATAGACTATTCACTTCCACTTCATTCACCACAATTCCTGTACAAGCTATTGGTTCATTCATTCCTGCAATGTCACCACCTGGATGATATACTTTTGCAAAGTGCTCGCTCAGTAATTCCACAGGAATATCAACTGATTCGGTTACCTCCCTACCATCAACATTCTTTAAAATCATTCTGCCATAAACATTTTTTCTTTTACTTGCAACATATCGAAAAAACTGTTTGGGATTCTCTTTAGCCTGCATGGCTAATGTTCTTTCATAATCCTTTTGCTATTCTTACCACACTCGTTACCCTTCTGGCATGTGGATTATACATGTTCATGTGCCTGCCAGTCACCTTTCTCCTCAAATTCCCTCCACAGTTGTTTCTTTTTTTGCAGCTCAAGCTTAATGGTGTTATTCATCCATTTAATCTCTACTTGATTTATTATTCGGACTCTAGGTATACAGTCAGCCATTGCCTTCTGGAAACACTTCTTAACTGCCTCCCATGCACTATCGACATCCAGCCCTTGCAGTTTTACATACCATGGCACTGAACTAATCAAACTCCTAAGCTTGTCATGCTTACTAGCCTTATAATTCCACATGTACCCTGTCTTAATTGTAAATTCCACACCTTTAGCTACCTCCCAAGTCAAGACCTTATGATCAGTCTAACCAATTGTTGGCAACGTGGTCTTATTCGTTACAGCCAAATTCTCAGATTTAATTACTAGGTCAAGCACTTTTGACCGCTAGTATTTTCCATTACATGCTGTCGCAGACAGTTATCTCTTTATATATATATATATATATATATATATATATATATATATATATATATATATATATATATATATATAAAGAGCCTGTGTAGCTCAGTGGATGTGGCGTTTGCACACCACCGCGCTTGGCCGCACGAAGGAAGTCTTGGTTTCGTGTCTAGTCGGCAACTAGAGGAAATTTTTCTAAGCCTTTTTTCGACCGGTTCCCGAGTTAGTCGATCTCTGGCACGGGCAAGCAGGTTTTTCCTCCCGGAAACTCTGGTTTTTCGTCCTGTAAACTCAAGAAAATCGACCGTAGAACCCACATTATTTCAGACATTAAATATATTGTGTTAGGGTTAGGCACCACGAGATGGCGGCACATTTGAGCCGTCTCTCTTCACTGCGTACTGCTTAATTAGTGATAGCCTTGGGCCGTCTGTCTCTGATTGGGTACCAGTGGAGATTGAACTGCCCACTCAGTCTCCAAAAGTTAGATAGGGCTAAATGGCCTCGCCTACTCCCGTATATACGGGAATAAAAAGGCGTTAGCTGATTTTTTTTTTTTTTGATATATATATATAAACTGAAACTACATTTGCTTGGTTAACTTCCCACCTTAAGACTGCATTACTGGTCACTCATATTGGTGGCAGAGATATGACTACTTTGCTTATGACAAATTGTTCTGATGATTCCTTCAGAAAAATCATAATGTGTCAAAGAGATCTTGACTATTGAATGCATTGCTCATCAATTTGTGCCATTAAGCATTGCTCAACATTGAATTGAAGGCATGCGTGCATGCTCTGACATTGAATTCTGATCACTAACTACTCTCTATTATTGTTATTCAGGCCTCCATGGAGTCAAGAGACTCATTGTGAGTGGTCCTTCCTAGAAACACAAAGTCTATAATAGCACTCCTTGAACTCATTGACCATTCTTGCTCTCACCACTCTATCAGGCATTGCATTCCATGGTTCCACCATCCTCCATGCAAAAAAACCACTCCTCAACCTCTTGCTCACAACTTCCAGGGATGGCCTCTTGTCATCGCTCCTTCCTGCTGCTCCACCAAGTGAAAAAGCTCCCCAATGTTTACCCTGTAGCTGCCTCTCAACAGTTTAAAAGAATGTGGACTGCTGAGTTCACATTCTTTTAAAAGAATATGGACTCTGCAGTCCATATTCCCTCAGCTGATCCTCATAAATAACATTATACAGTCCTGAAACCATCTTTGTTATCTGAATCTGCACCCTTTCCACATTAATTTATCCTCTTCAAATCCTGGGGACCAAATTTGAGAGCAATAATTCAAGTGTGGTCTGATCAGGGTTTTATACAACTGAATGATAACTCCTATCTCTACAGGTCAGAGTCCTTGTCAGTGCAGCAATCCTCTGGGTTACCTTCACCACCTTTGCATATGCCCCCTGAATTTCAGTTTTCTATCAATCATCACCCCCAGATCCCCTACTTCCTCCAGTATAGCTCCTCCAATTGAGTAACCCATCGATGTATCCTAAACTTCAAGACTTTACATTTTGCTGCATTAAACCGATACCCCCATTTGTTTGCCCATCTGTCTAGTTTATTCAAATCCTCTTGCAGGGCCAACACATCTGCACTATTACTAATAACCCGTAGCAGCTTCACATCATCTGCAGACAACTGGATATCCCCTTGCAATCCATTGAGAATGTTATTGACAAAAAGGTTAAACAATACAGTGCCAGTACTGAGCTCTGTGGATCCCCACTTATAACCTTCTGCCTCCTTGATATTGCCCCACCTGGCACAACTCTGTGATACCTACCAGACAGCCAATCCTGAATCCAGTTGACTAACCCTGAATCCAGTTGACTAACTCCTCCATCATTAAAAAAAAAAGATAGTATATTCCTTTCTCTCATCAACTGCTTTTGTCACTTTATTATAAAAGGTAATCATATTACTAAAGCAAGAGTTTTACTTAACGAATCCATGTTGATTCTCACAGATAACATTACACTCATCTGCCCAATGCTGTATATGGTCCCTCACTAATTTCTCCAAGACCTTAGCAACTACTGATGACACATAAACTGGCTTATAATTAGACACTTCCATCCTGCTACTGCCCTTATGCAATAGCACTATCTTACCTTCCCTCCATTCCTTGGGTACCTTTCCCATAGCCAGACTTTCATTGAAAAGCCATATCAATGGAGCTGTTCAGTTCTTGAGCACATTCTCTCAAAATTCCATCCAGTCCCACAGCTTTACTGACATCCAGAACACTCAGTATTTGGAACACATACTCTCCTATTGCACCTCTAAACCTCGAACCTGCCCTGTCCCCTCTAGCGTTAAAACTTACTTCTCCAGGATGAAATACTCCAATAAAGTGTTCATTGAAGAACTCCACTATGTCCTCTGCATCAGTCACATTATTCCCACAATGTCATTCTTCCACAATCAATTCTCCTCCTACTGGCCACATAGCTAAAAAATTCCCTAGGATTTTCTTTGAATCTTAGTGCCAATCTCTTCTTATATTCCAGTTTTGCCTTTCTCACTGTACTAGTCACTCTCCTGGCCTGAGTCTTATATTCTTCATGCATCTGCTATCTGCCCTTTTATATCTCTTCCATAATCTCTTTTTCACCTGCAGTTCATGTTTGATATTGTTTGTCATCCACTTTACACCAAATTATGTCCATCTCTTCACTCGTGGAATACCGCTTACTATTGCTGCTAACAAATATTCCTTCACAATTTCCCAAGCACTAATGATATCCTGGTCTTCCAATTCTGCCCTACATGGAACTTCCCCAAGTTGATATCATAGACTATTATAATCACCTGCCTTATAATTCCACATATGTGGAATTATAAGGCAGGTGATTCTTTGATTCTGTGATTTCCTTTTCTTTGATACTCCTGCATGTCTATTCATCTTCCAAGTCAAAACCACATGGTTACTATCTCTCCAAATGGTTGAGAGATGTCATCTCAGTTATTAGGAGCTCTTCTGATGCTATGAACTATGATGCTTTGTTGCCTAAGACATTTTATCCCTAAAGAATTCCAGAAATTTCATTCCCTTATTATTACATGCATTGTGAATGAATAATTTTATGATTTATTAATACTTCATTCATGATTTAACATGTATTGTAATTCCTGAGCTAAGTTTGCTCCTATGTAAATTAAACACTTACTGTTAAATTTTTATTGATATAATAATTAATTTTTTTAGTTATTTATTCTGTATAAATTCTTTATATAACTTGTAAATATATGCTAAATGAATTGTGATATATCTTTTATTTCTGTATATAAGTGTGATTTTATTAATTCTTCTGATTAGATTTGATTGGCTGTTGTCAAGGAAACGGAGTTAATTTTAGATAGCGCGTGCGTGGAGAATGAGCTACAGTATTCGAAGGGAGGAGTCGATATGAGCTCGACTAGCTAGAACCGGATTTTGGCGGGAAGAGTGAACAATTTTAATTGGAAAATGAAAGTAAAGAGAGAGGAGAAGCATTGAGGACAGCACGGAGTGAAGTAACGGGTAGCAGTAAAGGGAATTTGGAAATGCCATAAATTAAGAAGGGACCGGGAAATTAATAGGCAATTAGGAATATTTCTACGGAATTCTAAAATTACATCGAATTCCAATTGTTTTGAGTAAGAATAGTGCAAAGCCTGAAATTAATGCGTAGAAGAAAATAAGGAATAAGTAGATTACCTGAAACGAGTGCGTCAAGACTTGTGAAGCTCTATGTTTAATATTTCAGTTATATAGTGAAGATTCCTTTTGAATAGTGTTACTTCAAAGTGATAGTTAACTTCAGTTTTAAGTGTGCCTATAGTTAATCCAATGTGCAAAGGATGTAACCCAGTAAGAGCAGTCCATTTTTTTATATTTTAGCGTGAAGAAATAAGAGTAAGCTCCACCCATATATCTTAACATTAACTGTGGCGTTCTACTAAAATTAGCCGAAGTATGGAGCTTTAAAGTGTTTCCCCCTTGAAGTGATAACTGCCTCATAATTGAATTAAGTGTTTGTTGACTAAGAGAGAATTAGAGAATTCTACTTTAAGAATAATTACTGTGAGATTCTGTAACATTGAGCTGTGTGAACCATCTTCAATTATTCGGATGAATATAGTATTGGAGCTGAATGTGCGATGCCTAATGTTTTATGTTTGTTATGAGTATTTGGACTAAGCTGATTTGCATTATCTTGTTTTTAAAGTTTTACTTAAATGTACATGTTCTATAACCCTCTATTAAATGTTTATTATATTGGATTCAATTTGTTGTTTGCCTGATTTTTCTTCATTGCACCACTCATAAAGTTTATCGGACCTTGCGGAAGCCATAAATATTAATTTTAAACTTGGCCTGTAGAAAAATGAGATTGCTAAAGTTAGTTGATGATTGATTCCACTATATTATATAGACTAATCTGAATATAGGGTGTTGCAGGATATAAAAAAAAAAGAGAAATATAAATTTCTCTATATTTGGATTAGTAATCAACCAACAATTAAGATTCCAGGCCATCCCTGGAAGTTACGAAAGGAAATTGTGAGCAAGAGGGTAAGGAGTGGTTTCTTTGTGTGGAGGGTGGTTGAACCGTGGAATGCATTGCCTGATGGAGTGGTGAGAGTGAGAACGGTCAATGAGTTTAAGGAGTGGTATGATAGATTTTGTGTTTCTTAAGGGGGACCTCCCCTCGATGAATCATGACAGACTTTATGTTTTTAGGAAGGACCTCCCACGATGAATCTTTTGACTCCATGGAGGACTGAATAATAATAAAACAGATAATTTAAATAAGAACTACGTTCTAACAAGATGGTGGATTCCAAGACAGGATGTACGATCCAACACTATGAACTATGATGCTTTGTTGCCTAAGACATTTTATCCCTCAAGAATTCCAGAAATTTCATTCCCTTATTACTACATGCATTTTCCTCTTCCCAGCTTATACTGCTATAGTTAAAATCTCCCATATCAATCATTCTTCTTGCACTTGCCAAGCTCAACTGCCTAAACAGCTCCTGCTCCCCACCCTCTGCACTCCTTGGCTTGTAGCAAGATCCCACTAAATATCCTATCTTGCCCACCTCTACCTCACACCATATGCTTTCAAAACCATTAGTGTCCAAAGCCTCCACTCTTAGAGGACATAAGTCATCACTTATCGTAAGCAGTACCGCCACGTTTTCCCTTCCTATCCTGACGAAAAATGCTGTACCCTGCTACTTCTATTCCTGTTATTATATCATTTTCCATCAACTACGTCTCAGTGATCCCAATAATCTTTGGCCAGACTGATGCTATCAGCGCCAACAGTTCATCTCCTTTATTCCAGATACTCCTGGCATTAGTATAAAGCATAAAAATGCCACTGCTTCTATACTTATCATTATCCCCTCTAGACCTCACTGGACTCAGTGTTACCTGATATCATCCTTCCCCTTCCCCCAAGCATCCATTCCCACAGGAGCCATCCCTGCTACAATCCACCCTGGGAATTCTAGTTTCCCTGCATTGGCACACCGACTCATTCAGAGAACAGCAATCTCTCCAGATGTGTATGTTCTTCCTCATTCAAATGCAAGCGGTCTCTCTCGCATACTGTTCCTTTCTGTCCTCAAATGCCTTCCAAGCACCCACATATTCCAGTCCTCTTTTCTGACACATTCTGGCTATTATGCTATTCATTGTTACTGCTCTTCTGCTGAGCTCCTCATTATCATACCTGGGTAACATGCAAAACCTGTTGCATCATTACTCATTCTTTTCTAGATTCTAGACAATTTTCAAAATATATCTTTAAAAATGAAATCTGTGAATAAATTTGACATTAATGAACACTTCTTTACATGACGCTACACTTCTACTGTAATTTGTTAGTATGGTAGAAGTGTGATACATAATGTACTGAATTGTCCTCACAATTCTCGAAATATGGTCCCAAATTTCCGGTCCGCTGGCCTGTTTACTATCATCCAAGTCTTATCTTCTCCATCCATTCAATATATCCTTATTAATTAGCAGAGAATCACATAATTACCTACTAGATTTACTGCATTGAATTTGTAGTCCTATTTACCTGCCCAACATTCTATCGAAATTTTCATGTAGAGTCGGTGTCATATCTTAAAATTTCCCTAATGCTATATATCATTCGAACCCCATGGAACATTGTCTTAAAATACATGGCCTTTAATTTAATTCTTTTGTAACCTCAAGTTTATCATTCTTTCTTTTACGTTTACACAATGGTCAGCATTCATAGTGAAGAATTTAAGGAGACAAAAACACGTGTTGGAGTAATTATGTAAATAACACGACGTTTCGACTTCTGTATCAAGGTCATCATCAGGAAAACATACACATGCACAGGACACAAGCTACATGATGCCACAGAAAAGTAAGATAAATCTAAATGCTTTGTTAATCGTTTACCTTAGCCTGACCTCTGGCGAAAAAAAAAATAATAAAATATATATAAAAATATAAATTAACAAAATAAAATAAATTTTTATACATATCAGTATAATAATATACAGATGATAGGAAGAAAAAATCGAAATAAATAAAAATAAAGTTTTATAGTGGAACTACATTAAACACATCTCTACAGTCCTCTTATATTAAGAGAATATTATATTATATTCTCTTATGCTAGGGTTCTACCATGTTCTGGATGGTATATAGGTTGCAGATGGTTCCTCCAGATTCTTAGAATTACTAATCCATTCTTGTTTACATTCTGATGATTTTTCAGTATCTCATAAGCTTCCTTGAACTTTCTTTCAAATCAGGTTTCAGTGGGGTGTGGTGCGTGGTATAGGGACTTGGTAGAGCCTCCATATCTCAGTCAGTATAGACATATCCCTTACATCGGAAAGACTTGGGTTTGATTCCCATCCATGATATGAGGAATCTTTATCTGGTCTCTTTTGGCTAAAGGTGAGTTAGCCATCTTTTATGGAGGTGGGAGGGGTTTCCACCTGGAAACTCGGTTTTTTTTGTCCCCTTCAGAACAGGCATACCGGCCTGTGAACACATGCACACACACATGGATTTACTACCCTGAATATTTGTGACAATATGTGGAACTATAGAATAACACGTAATAACACAGTAAATAACTTTTTTATTATGTAAATATATCATCTTATGTATCATAAGACATCATCATCATCAGTGCAACTAATGAACAATAGGAATTGAATTCAAAAAACAGTAGGGCTCATGCTTAAATTTGAATCCTTCTATGTATACAGTCATGTGTTCATGGATTAAAAACTACTCAGCTGAAATTAAAGCAGATAAATTATTGAATACACTTGAGGATAACAATTTCCCACACTTTCGGAATAGTGAGACAGTCACTTCGATTAAGATTAGGTCTATGAAGTAAGGCTTCAGCACTTTCTTTGTGTAACTGTTCATGTTTATACATGGATCTATGTAGTAACTTGGCATTTTGCCATTGTATCCTGTGGTTAGCATTTTCGATTCCATGTTGTGCAAGGCCAGATTTGTGAGGTTTGATAAGGCGGATGTGATCTTGATGTTCAGAGATACGTTTATTTATGTCTTCCTCTTTGTCTATAGTAAGAAAGTTACATGAGCATAGTACTTGGTATACATCATGTAGCATTATTGGTACTCCGTATTTGGTAGCATTATTGGTACTCCGTATCTTAGGGTCAATGTTTTCTCATATTCACAATTTGGTGTAAGGTGGATGACAAATAATATTAAACAGAAACTGCATGTGAAAAAGAGTCTATGGAAGAGATATAAGGAGACAGGTGAAGAGCAGATGCATGAAGAATATATAAGACACAGGCCAGGAGAGTGACTGGTATAGTAAGGAAGGCAAAACTGGAATATGAGAAGAGATTGTCCCTAAGATCCAAAGAAAATCCTAAGAAATTTTTTAGCTATGTTGCCAGTAGGAGGAGAAATGATTGTGGAAGAATGACATTGTGGGATAAAAATGTGAATAGAGTGACTAATGCAGAGGACCCAATGGAATTGTTCAATGAACACTTTATTGGAGTATTTCATCCTGGAGAAGTAAATTTTAATATTAGAGGGATAGGGCAGGTTTGAGGTTTAGAGGTGCAGGAAGAGAGTGTGTTCCAAATACGGAGTACTCAGGATTTCAGTAAAGCTGTGGGACTGGATGGTATTTCACCACAAGTTTTGAGAGAATATGCTAAAGAACTGACAGCTCCTTTGACCTGGCTTTTCAATGAAAGCCTGGCTACGGGAAAGGTGCTTAGGGAATGGAAGGAAGGTAAGATAGAGCCGTTGCATAAGGGCGGTAGCAGGCTGGAAGTATCTAATTATAGGCCAGTTTGTGTGTCATCAGTAGTTAAGAACTTGGAGAAATTAGTTGGGACTGTATACAGCATTGGGCAGATGAGGGTAATCTTATCTGTGAGAGTCAACATGGAGTTATTAAGGGGTGCTCTTGTTTTAGTAATATGCTAGCTTTTATAATCATTACAAGAGCAGTTGCTGAGGGAAAGGCTACCATTTTCTTGGATTTAGTGAAGGCATTTGACAGGGTGCCTTATGATAAGCTGATATTTAATTTGCAGCACATGGGTTTGGATGTCAGGTTGGTCAACTGGATTCAGGATTGGCTGTCCGATAGGTATCAGAGTTGTGTATGGTGGGGCAATATCAAAAGAGGCAGAAGGTTACATATGGGGGTCCCACAGGGCTCAGTACTGGGACCTATATTGTTTAACCTTTCTATCAATGACATTGTCAGTGGATTGCAGGGGGAAATTCAGTCATTTGTGGATGATGTGAAGCTGGGAAAGGTTATTAGTAATAGTGCAGATATGGTAGCCCTGGAAGAGGATTTGAATAAACTAGATAGATGGCAAATGAATGGGGGGGGGTCGGTTTAATGCAGCAAAATGTAAGGTCTTGAGGTTTGGGACACATAGATTGGATACTTCATACTCTATTGGAGGAGTCATACTGGAAGAAGTAGGGGAGATGAGATCTGGGGGTTGATGATTGATAGAAACCTTAAATTCAGGGGCATATTGCAAAGGTGGTGAAGGTAACACAGAGGATTGCTGCAATACCGAAAAGGATGCTGATCTGCAGATATTAATGAGTTATCATTCCGTTGTATAAGGCTCTGATCAGACCACACTTAGACTATTGTTCATGGATTTGGTCCCCAGGATTTTAAGGGTATAAATTAACTGTGGAAAGGGTACAGAGGTGGATAACAAAGATGGTTTCAGGACTGCAATGGTAGTTATTAGGATCGGCTGAGGAGATGTGGATTGCAGAGTTCGGTAGATAGGAGAGGTGATATGATTGAGACTTTTAAACTGTTGAGAGGTGGTTACAGGGTTGACACTGGAGAGTTCTTTCGCTTGGTGGAACAGCGGGAAGGAGTGATGATGGGGGGCTTTCCCAGGAAGTTACGAAAGGAAGCTGTGAGCAAGAAGGTGAGGAGTTGTTTCTTTGCATGGAGGGTGGTTGAACCATGGAATACGTTGCCTGATAGAGTGGTGAGCGCGAGGAGTTGATGAGTTCAAGGAGTTGTATGATAGACTTTGTTTCCTAGGAAGGACTTCCTGCATTGAGTTTTGATAGACTTTGTGTTTCCTAGGAAAGACCTCTCGCGATGAGTCTTTTGACTCCATGGAAGCCTGAATTCATCGTCGTTGCTTAGCACCATTGTTGGTTTTGGGTCAGGAGTGAAAATTCTATATTCTAAGTGTTCAAGTTAAAAGTTGGCTAAATTGGGTAATAAGGGTGAGGCCATTGCTGCTCCTTCCTGTTATTTATATATTTCATCTTTCCATGTGAAGTAACCTGATGTGATTGAAAATTTGAATAATTCCACTATGCCAGGTGGAAAATTTTGAATTAACACATAGTTGTTTTCACATAGTGGAATTATTCAAATTTGCAATCACATCAGGTTACTTCTCATGGAAAGATTTCATTCTGGCCTGCATAAATAATATTGCCCTCATCTACCCAATTCTGTATACAAGCTCTTACCAATTTCTCCAAAATCTTAACAGCTACAGAAGAAATACAAACAGGCCTGTAGTTTGATACTTCCATTCTATCACCACTCTTGTACAATGGTATTCTTACCCTCCTTCCACTCTCTAGGAACCTGCCCCATTACAAGACTTTATTAAACAGGCAAGTTAATGGCACAGTCAGTTCCTTAGCACATTCCTTTAAAACATGTGGTGAAATTCCATCTAGTCCCCTGCCTTATTGACATTTAGTGTACTCAGTATTCTGAATACATCCTCTTCATTCACTTCTAACCAGTGGTTAGCTCTGGAAATTTTAACAAAGGGCTTGCATCGTGGAGCAAAAAAAAAAAAAAAAAACCCTAACTTAACCCTTATAATACTTATATTGCGACTTTGTAGAGCTTCTGACAGATATGATAATTCCTGTAGGATATCAATCATTAATGATTGATCTTTTAAAAAATTGCAAATTGAGAAGTCGGTTTAAAAAGCCCTTTTATTTATCGTTCGATGCAAAATGCTTGCATGAAGCTGGGTAATTTCTCAACAAAGCAAGAGCCATTTGTAAACTGCAAACTGCCCATCGTGGTCAAAATACACACGGCCTTGGTATCAAAATATATAAAATTTTGATAGCAAGGTCTTTTGCAATCGTATTTAATTCTCGCTGATTTTTTTGGTGATTGATGATAAAAAGCATATAATTTATCCATAAATATTTCAAAATGATTTATTTTTCTAATGGTTTTTATCGAATCGTCTAATGCTAAGTGTAAATGATGAGCGCAATGCCAAATCACAATTGGGAAATTTTTGTAGAAGTTTCATTGCCGCACCTGATTTGTTTCCTAACATTACACTGCTAACATAGCTCCATCAGAACAAAATGCAATGAAATGATTTTTTATATAGTTATCAGAAAATCCATATGAATTTAAAGTAGCAATTATAGTAGCATGTATACATTCCACGGTGGTATTTTCTAGTTCTACAAGATTATTAAACAAGAAGAACAAGGGACTCGCAAATTTCAGAAAAATTTAACAAAGGGCTCGCGCGAGCCCCTTATAGCTCACCACTGCTTCTAACCTCATCATTCATTCTCCTTCTAGGAATAAAGCCTGTAGTACCAGGATGGAACACTCTAATAAGGTGATTATTAAATAGTTCAACTATGTCATCTGCTCTGGTCACCCGAATCCCATCACCATCCTTCAAGTTAATCCGTCCGCCATCTGTTTTCCTCCTACTTGCCACGCAGTGAAAAAAAACTCCTTGGGATTCTCCTTGGATTGCAATGCCAGTGTCTTGTCATATTCTAATTTTTCTCTCCATACAATACTAGTCACTTTCCTATCCTGAGCCTTATATTCTTCATGCAACTGCTCTCTACCTCTCTTTATATGCTTTCCATAATCTTTTTTCCCCTTCCCTTTCTGCAATTCTCCATTTATTCTTTTTTTCCCATCCCTTTGACTCCAAATTCCTTAATCTTTTTCTCTGAGGTATGCAGTCTGTCATTGCTGTCAACAGTTTTTTTCTTAAATATCACTGATGTACTAATGACTCCCTCTTCCTTTAAATTTCTTATATAGTGAAAACTGTGGAATATCCATAAGTATAGAATAACATGTATGCTACAGTAAATAACTTTATTATTTACTGTAGGTGATCCACCAAATGCTCGTTACTTACATTCCATTCCTATCTGTTTGTAACACTGAAGATGTACTGTTAGTTTTAGTATGAAATATCCGTACCTTATTTATTAATTAAAAGTTATTACTGTGGACTTAAGTGTTCTTTAATAACTTTATTATGTAAATATTTCATATTCTGTCTCAAGACATCAGTACAATGATCGAACAACAACAGGAATTGAATTTAAAAATAAAGTAGCAAAGGTATATTAGTGAAGAGAGAGACAATGCCAAAGCTTACTAACATGTCTATATCTGTTTGTTTAATTTCTTTTATTCTTGTGTGAAAGAATATTCTTTTATTATGACCTTTTTCTTGACCACTAGTATTAATAAATTAAAGACTTGATTCTGTATGGTAGTCAAGTAGTTATTATTATTATTCCGGGCAACTCCAAGGAGTCGACAGAATCATCGAGGGAGGCCCTAACATCATGTCAACAACAACTATTCGACATTCACACAGTATCTATCATACCTTGCCTTGAACTCATTCACAGTCGTAGCACCCACAACAGACTCTGGAAGCTTATTCCACTCATTCACCACTCTCCAAGTAAAAAACCTAGCTCTAACACCCTTGTCAACCACACTCTTGCCCTGCTTCCATAGGAGCATGGCCCCTAGTCCTCCCACCACCAGTCCTATTTTCAAATATATCTTCTGGATCAATCTTATAGAAACCCTTCAGTAATTTGAATGTCTCAATCATATCACCCCTCCTCTGCCTATTGACCAATTTCTGCAACCCACAAATCTTCAACCCATTCTCATAAGGTTCATTCCACAGACCTGCTATCATCTTGGTCACTCGTCTCTGGATCCTCTCCACTTCCTCCCCCATCACGAAGAAACCCTGGTGACCATAAATGGGCACAGTAGTCCAGATGGGGTCTTATCAAGGCTCGATACAGAGGAACAACAACTTGTTTGTCTCTGCATGTTAAAGCATTTTTCAGAAGCCAAGTGATTTGATGAGCTGATTTAGCCACTTTTGCAATGTGCCCCCTAAACTTCAATTCCCTATCCACCAACACTCCCAAATCCCTGGCATCGTCAATCTCTTGGAGTATGGTTCCAGCGATGCGATATGCTGCTGCTATTCTTTTTCACCCCAAAGTGCATAACCTTACACTTTGCCACACTAAATTGACATCCATTTTTCCTAGCCCAATCCTCCAAACTATCCAAATCATCCTGTAAAATTTTGACATCCTGTGCACTCACAATTGCTCTACCCAACTTTGCATCATCAGCAAACAAGTGAACACTTCCTCTCAGATCCTTTCCTATATCATTGATGAACAAATTGAAAAGCAGTGGTCCAAGAACAGAGCCCTGCGGCACACCACTAGTCACAAGCCGTCTTTTAGACTCCACTCCTGAATAAACCACTCTCTGGTATCTCTCCATCAACCACCCTCCTATCCATCTCACCAACCCCATATCCATCCCCATCTGCTCCAGTTTACTGATAAGGGTTCCATGTGGTATCCTGTCAAAGGCCTTGGCAAGGTCCAGTAGATTCACTGTAAGCCCATTACCCTTATCGAGTTCAGCCGTCACTGTGTTATAAAACGTGAGCAAGTTACTGAGACATGATCTGCCCTTCACAAAACCATGTTGTCCCCATACATACAGTATCCTATTTTCATCTATCCAATCCTGTATTCTTTTCTTGACTAATTTCTCTAAGACCTTGATCGGTCGGTAATTTACAACAGCAGTCTTGGAACCACCTTTATGCAGTGGAACTATTTTCCCCTCTTTCCACCTCCTCGGGACTAACCCAGACCCGAGACTCAAATTAAACAAAATGGTCAAGGGTACTGACAATTCTTTAGCTGCTTCTCGTACGACACGAGCTGGTATACCATCCAATCCCACAGATGTATTGACATTGAGGTTATGCAATAGACTACTCACCTTCACTTCATTCACCTTCATTGACATTGAGGTTATGCAATAGACTACTCACCTTCACTCAATTCCCATATAATCTACTGGTTCATTCGTTTCTGCAATGTCACCACCTGGATGATATATTCTTGCAAAGTGCTCACTCAGTAACTCAACTATACCAACTGATTCAGTTACCTCCCTACCATCAGAATTCTTTAAAATCATTCTGCCATATACATTTTTCCTTTACTTGCAACATATCGAAAAACTGTTTAGGATTCTCTTTAGCCTGCATGGCCAATGTTCTTTCATAATCCTTTTTTGCTTTTCTTACCACACTCGTTACCCTTCTGGCCTGCACTTTATACTGTTCATGTGCCTGCAGGTCACCTCTCTCCTCAAATTCCCTCCATTGTTGTTTCATTTTTTGCAGCTCAAGCTTAATGATGTTATTCATCCATTTAACCCAAACTTGATTTATTATTCGGACTCTAGGTATACAGTCAGCCATTGTTTCATGCAAACACTTCTTAACTGCCTCCCATGCACTATCAATTTCTAGTCCTTGCAGTTGTACATGCCATGGCACTGAACCAATCAAACTCCTAAGCTTGTCATACTTTCCAGCCCGATAATTCCACATATACCCTGTCTTAATTGTAAATTCCACACCTTTAGCCACCTCCTAAGTCAAGACCCTATCATCACTCTCACCAATTGGTGGCAAAGTGGTCATATTTGTTACAGCCAAATCCTCAGATGTAATTACTAGGTCAAGCACTCTCTGACCCCTAGTATTTTCCATTACATGCTGTTGCAGATAGTTATCCCTTAATAACTGCATAAAATCCATTTCCTTCCTCCCGTGTGTCCTCTCCTCACTCCAATCAATGCGACCATAGTTGAAATCTCCCATAATAATTACCCTCCTTCCACTCATTTCTTCTATTTGCTTGTGCATACTGTCACCACCATCTTTTCCATCACCTGGTCTATAGCAGCACCCAATTGTATATTTTGTTCTGCTAGCCACAATCTCACACCAAATGGCCTCAATTGTGCTCTTTTCTATATTCTGCAATTCAACTTCTATTATTCTTGGCTGTAGCTCATCAGCTATCATCAACAATACCCCCCTCCCCCCATTTTATTCTCCCTGTCATTCCTGAACACACTATACCCATCACATTCAATCCCACTAGCAATAACATCTACAGTCAGCCATGATTCACTGATACCAATAACCTGTGGTCTGGAAGTGCCAACCAAGGCCAAAAACTCTTCCTTCTTGTTCCTGATACTCCTAGCATTAGTGTACATGAATTTAAGATTTCATTAGCCCAACTCTACCTTGATGCCTTATATTAACTATCCCATTCTGATTTGTTGTCCTTATTGTCCTTATTCGCTCGGGCATATTATATTCATTCATACATTCAACTGCCTCCCTAAGGACTTTATATCTACTCCCCCCCCCCATTAATAAATCTAGTTTCCCTGATTTTGCATGTCCACTACATTCAGCAACGCTTTCTCAAGTCTCCTTACACCGTAATCATTCAAATGCAAGCCATCCATCTTATATAGATCCTTTCGCCCATTGAACTCACTCCACTCGTCATATATAACCCACTCATAAAGTCATTTGCAATTATGGCCCTCCTTTTAAACATTTCACTGTCATACCGTGGCAAAATACTAATCATTCTAACTCTCTCACTCTTTTCTTTTGCTACCTCAAACAATTCATTCAGGTCCTCTATCATTTCCATTTTATCTCCTTTCAAATCATTCGTACCTGCCACAACAATCATTTCTTTCACCCTTTCCTTTTGCTCTCTAATAGACTCAGTTACATCCTTTATGGTCACACCAGGTTGGTACGATTTTGTCAAATCACCTACTAACACACCTCGTACTAACGAGTCTCCATACAGCATTCTATCCTTCATTTTGTTCATGTTCACACTCATACACCTATTTTTCCTATCATACTTTTTATTATTGGCTGGTTCATTCAGTCAACTTTTGCTCATACGCTCTAGCTGCTGTTTTGTCCTTTGTATCACACCACTCAACAACGCGATCTCACTCATTGCATCTATCTCATCTTTTTTATTCTCTGTAAAACCATTAATATGCTCTGAATTAATACTATCATTTACACTTTCTACATTCACACTCTCTCAGTTCTCTGGTACAACCTTGCCGTTTCTTGTCATATCACTATTTTCTTCATTCTGAAGTTTGACAAAAATATCACACTCACGACCCGAAATGCACTTTAATTCCTCATTCTCCCTACATTTTCTACACACATTCACTCCTTTATTATCATATAACCACACTCCGACCGCACTCCGCAAAACGTACATTTTGCAGATAGTACACTGAATCATCTCCTTTACATTACCATTCTGGAATAAAGATGGCAAACCATCATTACTGGCCGCTGTTTTCCTTCGTATAGGAGCCATACTTACTTCTAACGTATTTTATCAAATTATAAAATGAAACACCAAAAACACACAAACAGACGCAAGGCAAACAAAACTACATAATATTCAAGTAAATTGATCAACTATAACTGAAAATAACACTTATCTTATCAGGAGCTCTCAACACTGGTAAGCAATAGAATGTAACAAAAACTAGGAAACTAACTCTAGTTTCTGAGTTTAATTTTTAAAATTTTTAAATAAAAATTATATAAAGTTATCACTGTGCATGATACAATGATATAATACGCATGTCGCAAGTACAACGTTTTATTTGTTGAGAAATTTATTGTAATTTTCATGAAAGTTCATTTCTTTTTGGTTAAATGATCTCATTAGAGTTTTCCATATATCTGGTAAGAATAGGCCTTGATTCTTATTTAAGTTACCTGACGGGCGACTGTAGCAGCTTCTTTAAATGTTCTGGAATGGTAGTTCTCTTCTATGTAAGGCATATGGCTCATATCCCATTCAATATTATGGTTGGTAGAGGCAAAGTGGGAAGAAAGGCCTGATATATCCTGTCTGTTGTTCCTTACATAGCCTATGTGTTCGTTCTTTCTTGTTTCAAAACTTCTAGATGTCTGCCTGATGTAATTAATACCGCACGAACAGGGTATGCTATAAATTCCAGCATATTTGTAGAAAGGATGGCTATCTTTCGGTGATCTTATAAACTTTTGAATGGTCTCAATAGGTTTGAAGCTGATATTATATGGTTTTAGAAGAAGAGCTAATTTTTTGGATATGGTACTAGAAAAAGATAATAAACAAGACAGGGTATATCAGGCCTTTCTTCCCACTTTGCCTCTACCAACCATAATATTGAATGGGATATGAGCTATATGCCCTACATAGAAGAGAACTACCATTCCAGAACATTTAAAGAAGCTGCTACAATCGCCAGTTCAACAGGTAACTTAAATAAGAATGAAGGCCTAATCTTACCAGATATATGGAAAACTCTAATCAGATCATTTAACCAAAAAGAAATGAGCTTTCATGAAAATTACAATAAATTTCTCAACAAATAAAACATTGTACTTGCGACATGGGTATTATATCATTGTATCACGCTCAGTGATAACTTTATATAATTTTTAGAATTGTCGGAGTTTCCTAGTTTTTGTTACTTTCTATTGCTTACCAGTGTATCCTTTGAAAATGCTGACAGATATCAGTCAGTGAAACGTTGGATATTAAACTATTATCTACTTGACTAACATACAGAATTAAGTCTTTAATTTATTAGAATATTCTTTTATTTTATTTTTTTTATTCTTTTTGCTTTTGACCCAAAACAACAATTTGGCTATAGCATGTCGATGATGTCTTTGCAGTTTAGAGTCGCACAGAACCAGAACTTGACTCATTTCTACAAAAAATGAACACGCTACATCCTCATATCAAGTTCACACTAGAAAAGGAATCATCAAAAGGTATTTCCTTTCTTGATGTACACATCAAGCATAAGCAAAATGGATCCATTTTCACTTCTGCCTACCAAAAACCAACTTCTTCAGGTCATTATATCCACAAGACATCAGGTCACCATCAGGGCTGGCCTTCTCTATAAAGGGGCCTGGGTGCAAGAATCCTTTTGTGGCCCTAAAATATTTTTCAAAGGTAAAAATTAAAGGAGATTCAAAATAAATATTGTAAAACCTCTTACCTGCAAATGATTTTGACATAGGAAAATAAAAAAAAACACATTAGAAATATAACAGGCTAGCATAACATTTACTGAACACAAAACAAAAGTATTAAATAATTAAAAGAAATAAATATTTAACACAAACAAAAGTAACCTGACTCACCAACTAGCACACAAAAACTATTTACAATTATTGTTTAAAGTAATAAAAAAAAATAAATTTAAGCACATAAAAAAAAATAGGTTTAGTATTTAGGTGCCTAGTTTTACTAACACGTATATTGCTTAATATGTATTTATTTAAATATGGGATTTTTTTTTTTTATGTCATTAATCATTTCCGAAAAATTAAATTTTTGGCAATTTCCTTTTCGATGCTTAATATAGCAAGTGCATTTAAGCTTTCTTCGTGCATACTTGACTGAAGATAATTCTTTTTCAATTTTAATTTGCTAAAAGAATGCTCTGCACTTGCTATAGTAACTGGTAACATAAAGAAAATTTTCAATACAGTTAGCACATTTGGAAATAGTTCATTTTAACTATTATTTAATATATATATTGCAATATGTCTTGCATGTTATTTACATTTTTTTGGTCCAAGATCAATTCTCGTAACATCCATTTCCTGGATTAAGTCTTCATTTACATCTTTACTATAATATTTTACAAAATCCCTTGAGCGGTTTTCTAGTTCGTTTTTTTTAATGTTTTTATATAGGTGATTAATTTAAAATAAGAAATAACATTGGGTATATTTTTAAATCTCTCATCTATTTGTACAATAACAGTGTCAATCACAACGTTGAAAAAGTGACATCTAAATTCCTCTACTGGGTTTAGTAAAACTTCATCTTCTGCTAGTTCAGAAAATAATCTTTTTCTTTTTCTAATTCTTTTTTCAGGGAAGCCTTCAGAAATATTCAAGTTTCATGCTATCATTTTTGAGTCGTCTAAAAATATGTTAAATTTTGATCTTAAATTTTGGATTTCATTTTTAATTTTATTCACTAAATTAAAAGCAGAGTCGAGAACAATTGTTTTTGCTTGAAATAGTTTGTTGATACTATTAATTTTTGACAATATTGTAAACCACACCGATAAGCTTAAAATAAATGGCATTTCTTGTAATGAATGTAGTAGACTTTTAGCTTTGGATACTGCTGTGTTATCGTTAATTGCACCAATAAATTCTTCTAAGGCATAAGTTTGTTCAAACTGTGTGTACACTTCTTTGACTGCATCTATTTTGGCTTCCCATAGAGTATCACATAATGGTTTAAGTGTAATATTTAAATGCTTTTGTATAATTTCCCACCTTTTTGTAGATGTAGAAAATACGCAGTATAAACTTCGCAATATTCCAAAAATTTTTTTACAATATATACTACTGGAACCAGCATCACAAATTATCAAATTAAAAGAATGTGATAAGCGAGATACATGTATTGCATGAGAGTTTAAACTAATTATTATAGATTGTACACCTTTATATGTTCCCTTCATATTGCTGCCGTTATCGTATGCTTGCCCTCTACAATTCATATCTAAATGAAGCTCACCTATTCTTTTTAAAAGCGAATTTGCTAGTCCTTCACCAGTCACATCAGTTATTTCAATAAATCCTATAAATGACTCATTTATAATTTTTTTGTCTACAAAATTTACATATCTAATAATTATTGAAGTTTGTTCCTTGTGAAAAATATCAGGAGTACAATCTATTTGGATACTGTAATATATGGCTGCTTTTATATCATCTTTAATTTTATTAAGGACTTCATTACCTAATGCAGCAATAATTTCCTCTTGAAATCTATGCGCCAAATGATGCACAATTCTTTTTTTCTAATTTTTAATTCTGTTTACATGATCCATTAGCACAGGAACATATTTACTTAATAATTCTATTAAACTTAAAAAATTTCCAATATTTGGCGTTCCTATTGTTTCATGGGATCCTCGAAATGACAGATTATTACTTGCTAAAAATAGAATTACATCTACAATTCTTTGGAATAGTAATTTTAGGCGTTTCTTTATTATATTAATTTGATTTGTTCTGTCAACAGTCGAATGTAAATTGAGCCTTTTTAATAATTCTTGCCAAGCAATAAAAGAATTAAAGTGACCAACAGAAAGCTCATGATCTCGAATTACAGATGACAGTTTTCTCCATTTATTAAATCCATATATAAATCGTGTTGATTCATCTTTTCTTCTTCTTTTGGAAAATAATACACAACAAAAGCAAAATACTGAGTCTGGAGCTTTTGAGTAAACTAACCAGCTGTGAAACTGAGTTTCACCATTTGGCATATTTTTTAAATAGTACGATGTAGAAAATGATCTACCTTCAACATTCGTAATAAATGCTTCTTGATGATGTTGTTTAGGTCTGGTTTTAACACAAAATAATTTAAATTTATCAGTTATAATACTTCACCACAAACCTGGATCATTTACATTCACTTGATCACCATCGTTATTGTTTTCATCGTTATTTGCTGTATCCAAAACGTTTGTATAATCAGACGTGTCTTTTTTTGCCGAATCCCACAGTTTCTACATTTTCGTTGAAAAGGTGTGTAGCTTGTTTGGAGTTTTCTTCTTCAGTTGAAGTTTTGAATCACAACTGCTGAAGTCGTAGCAATTTCGTTGTCAGATTTATTTTGTAGCTATTAAAACAAATCTACTTGTGACTTTTTGAGATTTTGCTTTTCTTCTTTTTTCTTTTCTACTGATTTCCTTTTTTGACACCCAGAGGGATACTTTCTTGGCATGGAAATTATGGGTTAGCCTTTGCCTGTCAAATAAGTAAATAATATTAAATATGTACATACGTTTTACAATATTACAAAATTTTAGAAACACTGAAGGAATGTGTTTATTTTTTTCGTTTGTTTACTTCAGTACATCAGTTTCACCCTTATCTATCACTATTAACTGAGTTGAAATTAACGTAGTTGAGATTTAATCACGTGCAGACAACACTTCATAATCCTGAATATTGATAATACATTTCACATAGCTTTAAAAATAACTTGCCGTATTTACTGGAATATAACTGGTCCTCGCGTATAACTCTCACCCCTGATTTTACTTTGCAAAAAAAAGAAATTGAAAAATTTGGCGTAACCTCGCACAGAAAAAAAAAGTTTAATCATGTTCACCTCATGGTAATAGTGACTCGCTTCCCGTGGCAAACCACGCACCCTCCATGCTAGCCTATACGTCTGCAGATGCAAGTAAAAGCAGGTCATTTTATTGTATCACTGAATAAGGTACAAACATTTGCAGTCTGTGTAATATATTTCTCAACAAATAGCGCAATTAGAGATAGCTGGGATAAAAATGGCACTAACTAATCAATCGCATGTCCTCCCCCCCCCCAAAACTATGCTATTTAGTCACGAGTGTCAGCGAAAATGTTTGAAATGTATTTTTTTATTTAATTATTTTTTAAGATGAGCCCTGGGTTGCATGCTGGAAAAAAAGTCATTGGCATGCCACGTTTGGCAGGCATGTTAAGGGTTGTCCAGCCCTGCTCTAGACTAACCATATATAAAGAATATAATAAATATTTTTTCAACGGTTTTGATAACGAGCCAAATGATATAAATGTGTAACAGATTATTAAAAAACTAATGATGAATCAGGCATTTTAGGGTAAAAACGAAATCATGTTTGTTAATTTTTATACACTGCATAAATGCATCAAAAGTGTTAAGCAAAAACCCTAATATAATAGAGAAACACAGAGATATTATTACTGGGGAACCTAAAATCCTGTCGATGAAATCCCATTAATTATAAGCAAAATTAGAAGAAGGGAAAAAAAAGAAGTTTCTGCAAATGTGTACTGACTGTGCCCACTCGATCGTGGGGCCCGGGTGCATTGCACCCACTGCACCCCCGAGGTGGCTGGCCTTGCTCACTATCCATTTTAAAAATATGGCATCATAAAATCTTTAGTATCCAGAGCACACAAAATTTGTTCTTCTAAAGAATCTCTAAAACAAGAATTTAAAATTGTCAAAGAATTTGAAATTGCCTTACTAAATGGATATAATTCAACAATAACCCAAAAAATAATTAACCACCCTTCTACAAATCAACCCAGACAAGATGAAGCCCACAGTACTCCTATATACCATGTATTAAAGGCCTCTCTGAACATGTGGCAAAAATTATGAAAAAATATCAACTCATTGCTACCTATAAACCCATCGACCAAATTCACAACTTGCTACCTTCTCCAAAAGACAAACTCTCACCAATGATGCTATCTGGCATATACCATATTCATGTAACTTGTCTTCCTGCTTGCATGTTATAAATAAACGCATCTTTGAGCCTTAAGACAACATCCATCTTATCAAACCTCATAAATCTGGCATTGCACAACATGTATAGACCACCACCTCACCCTGCTATCTATGTTGGTGACTTCAACTCTCATCACACCATGTGGGGTTGTTCCTCTAACAACTGGGATGGTAAAAATCTAGTTAACTGGATAGATACATATAACCTGTATTTGATTTACGATGCCAAGCAGGAAGGCACTTTCCATTCAACCAGATGGAACAGAACCTACACCCCCAGATCTGTGCATAGTCACTAAAGACTCTGAAGACCATCCTCTGCCAACAACTAGAATCATCTTCAATAGATTTCCTAATAGTAAGCATTGCCTAGACTAATAAAGACAGGCATATCAATCCTAGTCATCAGTGGAACACCAGTCGCTAGATGGGACCTTCACAGGTCCAACTGGAATGCATTTTAGAAACAAATTGAGCAAGCCATTAGAGCAATTCCACCCATTCCTAATTGCTATCCAAGATTTGTTAAACTAATCAAAACTGCAGCCAAAGCCTCTATTCCTAGAGGATAGAGAAAACAATACATCCCATGCTGGAGTAAAGAAATTTAAGAACTTTTAGCCAAATATGAATAGACTGAAGACCTAACTGTTGCTAAGGAGCTCATAGCAAAGCTGGATAAAAACAGAAAGGAAAGATGGATCTCAACCATCCATGAACTCAATTTTACCACATCTAGCTGGAAAAGCTGGTGACTTCTGAGAAAATTAGGTGGGGCAGAACCAACAACACACAAAACAACAGAGATAACTCCTGATCAAATGGCTAATCATTTATTGCAACCTCCAAGATACGTCCCCGCTCTATTAGGAAAATTACTGTGCAATCTTTCATCAGACAAATCCTGAAGACGGGCCCCACGCTTCCTGAACTTGTACACTCAGTATCTCGGGAAGAGGTACAGGTAGCCTTAAAACTCGCCAAGAATTGCAAGGCTGCAGGAGTGGATGGTATCCTCCCTGAGTTTTTAAAACATCTCGGTCAACAAGCCCAAACATGGCAGGCCACCCTTTTCTCAAAAATTATGACTGGAAAACTACCAAATATGTGGCGAGAAGCCAAAATAATTGCCGTACCCAAACCAGGGAAAGATCCAAATGATGTCAAAAATCTGCGACCTATCTCCTTGCTTTGCTACACCTTTAAGCTCTTTGAAAGAATTCTTCTTAACCTATATACTACCTAATGCCTATGCAACCAAATCTACTTGACCCACTCGCATTTGGCGACCGAGCACGCATCGTATCTGTGCATAAAACCAGTAATGTAAGTAGTGCTAATATCCTGCCCCCTTGGCGGGATATTAGCACGGTTACGTATATCGGTTTAACCACAGTTCATTTTAAATATTATTCGTTAAATAAACCTAGCCTGAAAATGAGCCAACAGAAACGTAAACGTTCATCTTTTGAAGCAGGATTTAAATTGTGTGTCGTGCAGAAGAACATAATAACAGTGTTGCTATGAGAGAATTTGGTGTAGCAGAAAGTAATATTAGACTTTGGCGTAAGCAAAAAGACAGTCTTGAAAAAATCCCCAAAACAAAACATGCCCGTCGTGGAGATGTAGCATCCTTTCCAGTACTCGAAGAAGAGCTAAATAAATGGATTTTGAAGCAATGACAAGATGGCATTATGGTAACAAGAAATGCAATTCGTTTTCGAGCTCTATAACTCAAGAATGGTAAATTCAAGGACACCAGGTATTTCATCTTTTCTTGCTTTGCCTGGGGGGTGCAACAGATTTATGGAATGCAAAGCATTGACATTACGACACCGAACAAAAATTGCACAGAAGTTACCAAAGCAGCTTGAAGAAAAAGTGGAGTCCTTCTATAAGTTTATCATAAAATTATGGAAGTGTCACGGATATGAACTTTCCCAAATTGGCAATATGGATGAGACGCCCATGTACTTTGATATGCCTGGGAATAACAGTAAACTCAGTTGGTGAAAAGGGTGTCCTCATAAAAACAATGGGAGATGAAAAAATGTATTGTACCGTTCTAGCATGCATGGCAGACGGAACCAAATTAAAGCCGACAGTGATATTTAAAAGTAAGAAAATTCCCAAGCATATGAAATTTCTACCATATGTCATTGGTCACGCTAATCAGAAAGGTTGGATGGATGGATGAAGTTCTTTTAGAAGATGGCAATGTGACGTTGCCGAAATATCGGAAAGTATTTATTAAAGTATAATTTAATTTATATCCTTAACTACGTTGTTCAATTCCTTAAGTGTCTTAATAATGCATAACCAGCGTATAAGCCTGTCTACGAGGATGGATGAAGGTGTACAGTTGTGGCTGGATCAAGTGTGGACCATACGTCCAGGTAGCTTGTTATGTCAACAAAGCATGCTAGTCTGGGATATGTTCCGGGCGCATTTAACGGAGACAAGCAAAGAGAAAGCACTTGAGCTACGTACAGACCTAGCAGTCATACCGGGTGGTCTAACTTTCGTTTTGCAGCCGAAAAATTATGCACTTCAAGTTACAGATAGCTATAGTCTATTTATTGCACACACAGAACTGCGTTGCAAGAAATTGATGAGGCTAGGGATTTTATGGATTTAATGTTGGACACAGTAGAAGTTCATTGGACATATTGCAGAAGTGGGCAAAATATCTCAAAGGATTACTTGGATGTTAAGAA